>NW_026083405.1:0-31153 GCF_020184175.1 Aphis gossypii
ATTCCAAAAAGAAATAGCATGCTAATTGTAAATGCGTGTACTTTTAATTTATAACCAACATAGAAAATCAACCGTGGGAATAGTAAGATTCAATCATAAGAAAAAAAACCTGATTGTTATAATACATAAAATAATTGTGGACTGTATTAAAAATATATCAGTACATCACATACATCAAATACATATATCTTCAAATAACAATTTATATGGGGAGTAGGCGCCCACCTACTATATAAAATCAAAATGTGTTTTATTAATACTAAAAATTATCCAATCAGTGGTAATATAATAATAATAATAATAAATAATAATAACACTGATAATAGTAAAACCAATAAATGATAATATACAAAGATATAAGATGGGTCTGTCTATACGCAGTCGATTAGACCACCACCGTCGTTATCATTTTGTTGTTATCAAAAAAAAAACTGTTATCATTCAATAAATAATATCCACAGATCTGATACATAAAAGTATTTTTAAATATCTGTGATAATATCAATTATTATTTACTTAAATATTATTATATTTTACTATAACTATAAATTAATAATTATACACTTTAATAAATAATTAACATATTATATCACTATTATTCAGAAAAATGTATAATATTGACAATATTGTCATTTATAATTTTCCATGTAATTCCAATACTTCACAAATTAGTATAATATTTAATTGTTAATATATTGTGATTTAATATTAATAAAATAAATATCATATTATAAATAATCTTTGTCTATCTGTTAATTTGTCCTTTATGCATTCCTAAATTGATGGACTAATTTTGACGAAATTTGGAACAGAGGTTTATTAGACCTATAGGCAGAAGATTATATAAGGCATTATTGTTTCATGGCAACCAGGCACGGCGCCAAGGGGGGGCAAGGTGGGGCTCTAGCCCCCCCAGAAAACAGATCAGCCCCTTCGCCAGCCTCCTCACTAAAAAATATGTACGATAGATATTGTGTAAAATATCAATATTTAGCTTATATAATATATTTGTCACAACTAAAAAAATTGAGGAATAAATTAAATTTATTATTTGTCTAATAAGGAAAAAATTTACTACAATTTCAATAAAATGTGTTTTGAAATTTGTAAAATAAGAAAAAATCTTTTATTTATTTTTTATTACCTTTATTGAGTACTAATTACTAGATGAAAATGAACAAATAAACGTATCCCAAATCATTGCATTAAAGATGATTGAAACAAATTGTTCATTACTAAACACAATTACTTTAATTTGTATTTATGAAATGTAGGTAAGTAAAAGAAACATAATTATTCATTCACAAAGGTATGTAATATTTAAGTCATAAAGAACTTATCATTTTTGTGTATCATGTCATCATTATGAATATAGTTGTTGAAGGTCTGTGATTAGACATTTTATTACATAAGGTACAAAAAAAAATATTTGACATTATTCTTAAAACATTTTTAACTATTCAAAAGTTTGTATATATTATCTGTTTAGACTCTTAGAGCATACAATATAAAACGTATGTACTATATAGATAATATCTATATTATGTTATATGATACGAAAATATTTATATTTCATTAAAATAACTTCAGTATTTGTTGAAAAATTTTAGCCCACGTAAAAAAAATATTTGCCCCACTCTGCCTCCCCTGGAAAAAAATTCTAGTGCCGTGCCTGATGGCAACAAACAAAGGACAGACAGACGAATAGCCATAAATTCATTTTAACTGAAAATGTATTGATAGTTTTACAATATTGAAAAGAACTGATATCTAACAAAGATAACTAATCTTAAGCTTAACTTAAATGCAATATTAAGATTTAATCTATATCTACTGAGTTAATTTTATTAGTTCTTGGTTCAATGCCTTGCTTTTTTGATACCAGTTACTATATAAGACATAGACACTATAGAATAAACAGTTAGTTTTATTAGTACTCGGTTCGATACCTTTGACACCAGTTACTATAAGGCATCTTTCAGTTTTCTGATTAAATAATTATATACAATTTTTTTTTGAACTATTTTTGGTGTGGTTTTTTTAAATTATTATTTTCATTAAAATGGAAGACACTAAATATTTTAACTGTCTTGAATATTTCCTTGAAAATTCAAGTGCGAGTATAGTGAATAATACTTCTATTCAAGGAGAAACTAGTGATTTGAATTGTTTTACTAAACGTTTGTCAGAATTAGGTTTTGGTTATGTCGTGGCAAAGTCTATAAAATATGAAGGTAATTTATTAAAATAAGTTTAAATGTTTAAAAAGTTATTTATTGAATTTCAAAATATGTACCAATAATATTAAAATGTGTTGACACTTGACAGGAGAAAACTCTAAGTACAGATTTTCCCTTGAGCGTGGAGAATTACCAATTAAATTTATGGGCTGTCCATTTTTAATTAAACAGCACATTTATTTTGAATGTGTAAATGGACCTCAACACAAATCTAACGACAATACAGATGTAATAACACAACTTTAATACATATTTTCTAAAATCAAAAACCTTACTTATAAATTAACATTAATTTTGTTCTATTTTTTTGGCACTTTTATAGAATGATCATCCAACTTGTGTTAAAAAAAGATTTTCTCTGAATAGTACAAAAAAATTTAACTGTCCAGCAACTATGGTAGTTATCAAATTATTATATTTCCCTGATTTTACGATTCCAGAAAGCTCATCAACTAATTGGAGATCTAAAAAACAGGTACCTATAAAATAATGTAATGAGTTAAAAATATGGTATATAATTATTATTATGAGATAGTATTTTAAATGTTATTTATTTTTAATATTTAGGTAATAGACAAATTAAAAAATGAATTGAAATTAGAAAATGTACAAATTAATGCAAAAGAAAAATACTTACTACTTCTGTCACTTCCTTCAGTACACAATCATGCAATAGAAACATCTCTTTTAAATCTACCTGTCGATACTTCAATATTAAAAGAAATTTCCAGATTGGTGAATAATGGATTTTCTAATATTAAGATTGTTTCATCTATGCTGAAGGACTTTGTTGAAAGAACTTGTACAACTGCTCCTTCTCCGATATCCCGAGCATTTTATCCTGATGAAAAAACATTAAGAAATTGTATAATTAAATTTACTTATGAAAAACATCAAAGTAAAATTGATCAACATGCCCTGGCTGTTAAAATAGAACAATGGAAAAAAACATACTCAAATGATAACTACTATTTTCGGCCATATAACGAATCTGATGGTAGTGTAAAACCACTTCTTTTCTGCCATCAAACAGAATGGCAAAGACATTTAATAACACGGTATGGTAACACCTGTTTGCTTGATGCAACTTATAAAACAACAAAATATGCTTTGCCTCTATTTTTCTTAGTAGTGAAAACTAATGTTAATTATTGTGTAGCAGCAACATTTATTGTACAATGTGAAGATTCAGATTCGATCACAGAGGCGTTATATATGATTAAATCCTGGAATGATAAGTGGGTTCCTCAATATTTTGTTACTGATTATTGCGAAGCAGAATATAATAGTATAGCCAAGGTATTTAATAATTGTCCCACTTATATTTGCGATTTTCACCGAGAACAAGCATGGTTGAGATGGACTAATAAACAAGGCAATCTTCAGGTAAAAGATGATCGTGGTCAGATACTAACACTTTGGAGAAGTATAGCACAAAGTAATGACGATACTAAATTTACAGAATCAGTTGAAAAAATGAAATTAACAGACGCTTGGTTAAGAAATCCAAAAGCACAACAATATTTTATTAGAACTTGGCTTTCTGTTGCAGAAAAGTGGATTAATCGATTTTTTAAAGATGAATATGATATCAAGATTTCAACAAATAACGGAGTAGAGACACAAAATAAAGTTATAAAGAGCTTTTACTTAAAATTAACAAGTGACAAGTCTTTAAATAGTACTATAGAAACAATAATTGATCAATTTTTACCAGAATCCTTAAAAAAATATCATTTAAAAAATTTAAAACTTACAGGAGAGTATAAAAAAATGTCTAATGTTATACCTAATTTTTTACACAGAAGACCTGAACCATTTGTCAAACATATTTATAACAGACTTTCTACTGCTCAAAACATATATTCTGAAAACAAAATAAAAAAGTTGGAATTGGAACACACATTTCATGTAAAGAGTGAAGATGGAACTTGTGTTTACACAATCAATTTCCTGATACCAAATTGTACCTGTATTGATTATATTAAATTCCATTGGCCATGTAAACATTTATGTGCAATATTTCTATATATTCCAAGGTATTCATTTAATGATTTACCTGAAAATTTTTTGAATAATCCATTCATATCACCTGATCCTCGTTATTCTATAACAAATGAACATAGTAAAGAAATATTAACAAAAACACCTGTTCATGTATTGGAAAAGGAAAATGCTTCACAAATAAATTATACAGACCTAAATAGCCAACAAAGAAATGACCAACATAATCCAATTCCAGACAATGAAAATCTTCCGGAACAAATTCGAGAAACACTAAAAAAAATATTAGATTTAACATACATAGTTAATTCAAATAACTACTCAAAAGAATTGTCTGAACAGCTTAATATTTTAAATGGTGTTCATACAAAAATCAATTCAATGACAAACAAAGAAGATGGTTTGTCATTATTACCTACAAAACGTCCACATTGTTCTCAATTATTAGATATACCAAAATCCCACAAAAAAAAGAAACTTGGGTGAAATTATTGAAATTTTTATTATTATTATTTATTATTACCTATTTATTTATTTATTTTATTAACTTGACCAACATTTTTATCCAATGACAATTTATTATTTAAAGATTTATACTGTTTATGTGATATTTTTAAATCAATTTGTATAATTTATTGTTATATGACTTCCCATAAATTAAGTGACATTTTTTTTAAACAAAGTATGATGCATGAATGTATTGGTTTTACAACATTTTATAAATTATAAAATTTAAATTTAAAAATATAAATTATAAATACTTATGAAAATAATGTAAGGTACATGTACTTACCGTGTATGAGTGTTTCTAAAAAGGAAAAGTAGATTTCCCAATAACACGTGATTACGGAATACGGATTAATAAATGTAATAAATAATAATTATTAACCTAATCTAAATTAACCTAACAAAAATGTAATTAGAATTAGAATAATATAATAATATTAATAATTAAGTAAATAATAATTGATATTATCACAGATATTTAAAAATACTTTTATGTATCAGATCTGTGGATATTATTTATTGAATGATAACAGTTTTTTTTTTGATAACAACAAAATGATAACGACGGTGGTGGTCTAATCGACTGCGTATAGACAGACCCATATAAGATATCGCGTATCACATGCGTGATACCGCGTTACCGTGAACGTGCCGCCGAAGTTGGACCATAACCTTTAAGATGGACGATGTGTTGTTGACGGCCGAGATCCCGCAACCCACGTGCATCTGATTGACTTTCATACGATATAAAAGTAACAATTCGAGAATCGAAAACGGCCCAATAAACTTTCGCACCCGCGCGCGGATATAAAATAACAAAATACAAAATAATACGTAGTACCGTTAAAGGCTAATGGATGCCCGGTGCACCATAGATTCAAAAAGGTAACAACGGCTCGCACACTGCCCGCGCTGGTGTGTAACACGTTTTTTGCACCCGTGTGCACAACGAAAAACGATAGTCTCAATATCGTCACGGCATTGAGAGATCGCCCACGTCACATACGCCTTGAGCACGGTCGCGACTTAAAAACCAAAGTTATTTGCCACCGATGGCAATCATATATAAAACAAAAGGCGACAACCCGTACCCGGAAACGCGGCGACACATCGGACGAGAGTGGCTCGCAACCGACGCGATAGGCGAAGTCGCACGGAGGCGAATTGCGCAGGCGTGCTAGCAACCGGATCAATTTAATTATTATTAATCGATTAGCTGGCACGCTCTGGCGGTATCTGGACCGAACACTAATACATTCTCCTCCGAGCGCGGGCAAAAATTTTTTTTTCGACGCCGTAGCCGCCTTTTTTTGAATTACGGTATGTTCGGAACTGCCAAACAAAACGAATAATTTTAGTTTTTCCGATGGCGCCGGCAAACGTCTCGTCATATGGAAAATAAAATAAAATAAAATAAAATAAAATAAAATAAAAAAATAAAATAAAATAAAATAAAATAAAATAAAATAAAATAAATAAAATAAAATAAAATATAAATATAAATATAAATATAAATAAAATCGAACCCAATTACGAGGTGTATCATTTGGAAAAAATGAAGGAGCTATTAGGAGGGGATACCACCAGAGTGCATGTTAAATATAAAACGATGTCCCCCTACAAGGCCCCCCGATAATATTATTGACCAATCACTATTTGTCAATAATCAATGACCCGTCATTCAAAGACCGTTTATCAGTGTACACGTGGATAAGCGCACCTTTTCTAAAAATGTATAATAAAAAACTGTCACCGTTATTTTTTTATCATTTATTAAATAAATACAATATTACATATTATTGAACCATGTGTTATTATTTATTATCTTATTCTATTGTTACAAATTGATTATACATCGTTGACAAATCGTCGCGGAAAAAGTACTGCCCCTGCGTAGTAGACAAATTGTGATGCATGACACCGTCTTCGAATGGAATATGAATCTTATCGAAGTGCGTGAATTGAAACAGTGCCCCGAATTCAACAACCATTTCAGTGTTGACCTCAAATTAGAGATGTGTTGTTCGCGAACGAACGGATCGCATTGAACGGGTCAAAGTAGTGAACGAGACCGATCCGGATCGCCGAATGACTTTATTCGGGTCGCCAAATATCGTTCGTTTTTTTTTTACATCTGAATACCTACACTGTATGTCTTGAATGTGATAACAATCGAATCGATCGTGATAATAAAGAATAAATATTACACAATATTAGTAGTTATGCATTAATTTTAGAGTATGCAATAGTCAATACATATAATTAATAAAATCAATAATACAATACATTTTTACACAATGATTACACAATATTAGTTATGCATTATATTTAGAGTATGCAAAAGTCAATAGATATAAGTAATAAAAAGTCAATAATACAATACAGTTTTACATATTATGATTAAGGAATAATATTTGCGAAATTTTAGATTTAGAAAGTTCAAACCAACAATGATAAGATCACGGATATAGATAATGACATAGATAATGTTATGCCGTATCCATATGTTTAATATCAACTATGGTTCCTATGCACCCCCACCCTAGACTTGCCACTGCTGAAAAAACGAACGAATACTATTGAACGAATCACACGAACGGGTCTTTTGGAAGATCCGATCCGAATGAACCGGATCGTTTAATTGACCCGTTTTGCACATCTCCACCTCAAATACGACTTCAATGTCAGTGAAACTGCTAGGTTTTATCGCTTGACTAGTAGTAGTCAATTTGTGTACGGGATACACGCCTACGTGCAACGATGGTTGTTTTTCTACAGCGCTGTCATCACCGTGACGCCATATGTATTGACCGCATTCCAAAGGCTTAAAATAGCGTTTGCTGTTAAATAATTTTGTGTACGAATCATCTCGAAGTTCTTCGGTTTCCGTATCGTTCACTTTTTCCGTATTTTTATTGATTTGTATCTGTGTGAATCCAGCTCTTCGGTTTTTTTTTATTCACCATAATAACAATGTCATTTCCCGTAAGTGATTTACCCGATATCCCGTTAAAAACTCCTTCTATCGGTTTTCCCAACAATCCCAATTTAGGGCTGTAAGAATACTCGGCAATAGTTTTACCGTTTGTGAAACTAGCATCAATTTTTGTGATGAGTTCATTCAATAATGGCCAACCCAGTTTTGTGCTGTGTCCTTTGTCTGCGACCATAGTGTAATAATGGTTGTTATGAAACGGTAAGTGAAAAAAAGAATTTGGTATAACCGTCGAATTCACCGGTAAAAATTGGTTTTCCGTCGTACTTACAACCGTATATTGCTTGTATAGTTCTTCTTGATATTTAGCATTGTCATCGGAACACGATGTTGGATTCATCGCATTGGTAGTTCCAAAACCGTATTTGTAATTCACACCACGAGTAATGTTCGTTAAATTATGTGCGACAACGGCAAATTTATTTTGATTCAGTGTAGCCAAACTAGACGTAGTTGCATTGGTCTCGAAGGCCGTTCGCGGATTACGCATTACGACATTTACTTTTACATGTTTACACAATGATAGAGGTGTGCAAAACGGGTCAATTAAACGATCCGGTTCATTCGGATCGGATCTTCCAAAAGACCCGTTCGTGTGATTCGTTCAATAGTATTCGTTCGTTTTTTCAGCAGTGGCAAGTCTAGGGTGGGGGTGCATAGGAACTGTGGTGATAGTGGTCACTGTTGACGCACTATCAGCCAGCAACTTACGCGCCTGTTGGCCGCGCGTAGGTCAAGAAAAAAGCGTTGTCTGAAAGAAGGACGGGAGCGTGAAATAAAGGTACCCGAGAAATTTCGAGTGTACGAAAAACGATTTATTAACAACAACGCAAATAATAAAAATACACAATATCAATAAGTAACAAAAGATATTAGAGACGCGTACGTGCGAGTTACAAAAAACTAACGTAGATCGTCGGCGCGCGAGGTTATACCGGAGAGTCGGTCGATAACCCGCAAAAAGAAACAGCCCGGAGCTTGTCGAACTTGACGGTTCGGACGTCGAAAAAGAAGTGCCAAAAAAGGAACCGCGAATTCCGCGTAACGGCCGTAACGAACCGAGAATTATAGCGGACGGTCGCTCGTACGGGCTGGCGGGGGGAAACGCGAGATCGCGCGTCGCTAAAATGCACATACATAGATAAAACACAATAATATAATAATATAATAACACAATAATACGATAATAAAATGATACAATAATTGTGCGCTAACGCGGCGACGATAAACACCGCGACACTGCGTCCGCGGTGTAGTGGTGATAACCGTATCACCACAGAACCATAGATATTAAACATATGGATACGGCATAACATTATCTATGTCATTATCTATATCCGTGATCTTATCATTGTTGGTTTGAACTTTCTAAATCTAAAATTTCGCAAATATTATTCCTTAATCATAATATGTAAAACTGTATTGTATTATTGACTTTTTATTACTTATATCTATTGACTTTTGCATACTCTAAATATAATGCATAACTTACTAATATTGTGTAATCATTGTGTAAAAATGTATTGTATTATTGACTTTTTATTAATTATATGTATTGACTATTGCATACTCTAAAATTAATGCATAACTACTAATATTGTGTAATATTTATTCTATATTATCACGATCGATTCGATTGTTATCACATTCAAGACATACAGTGTACCTAGGTATTCAGATGTAAAAAAAAACGAACGATATTTGGCAACCCGAATAAAGGTCATTCGGCGATCCGGATCGGTCTCGTTCACTACTTTGACCCGTTCAATGCGATCCGTTCGTTCGCGAACAACACATCTCTACACAATGAACCCGGTGTAGTACTCACTAACCTGTATTCGCTGGGCGATAAATACAAAAACGGATATTCGACCGGTATGTGATTCAACGAAGTTGTTACCACGTGCAATCCTTTTACTGTAGTAGATAAGTCCAACATTTTTCAAGCCAATCCGTATGATATAAATGAATGACATTTTTTGAATACCATAGTATAGGCTGTTGTAATGTGATTGGGTCTAGGTAATACAGCATTTTCAGGACTGGGATTTCCCGTATCGCTGTCAGAAGCAGTGGCGCTAGCAGTACCAGGTAAAACCATATTGGATTTCTTGCTAAAGGAAGCACCCGCTGGGGAATCAGCAGCCCTCTTGGACGACGATGTAGGAGTTTCCATATTATTACCGCTAGTTGAAAAATTATTATCATATAAATTCATAATCAAGAGGCAGCATGTGATAATGGTGGTATCACGTGGTTTGGAAGTTAATATACAGGACCGGGTAATAAGTTATATGACGCGAACAATAAGTTTATCGGATGTTCGTTGCCTAGGACAGAAATGGATAAAGTCACGTTCCAACGATGTCGATTATAACAATATGACCAACCCGACAAAAGATCAGGTATGGGAGGCGGATAAAAAATCAATATTGGCAGCAATGAACACTACCGATAAATACTATGGTAACTTTGCCACCATTGTTGGCCTCGGACTCAAAACATTGCAGAACGTACACACGAAGCCATAACCGGCAATAATAGTGCAATATATCCACAGTGCGGTCGTGTAGAACCGGGTAAGCATGCGTTATACTCCATTATACATTTATCCAATATAATCTAACACATTTTTTCGTAGAACAAAAGGACAACGCCGCACAAGGAGCAGAGTCCAAGGGTAATGAAGAACCACCTGATACCCCAGCAAAATCAACAAATAACACTGACTCAAACGGACAATTGCGTACTGATCACCAGCACGTCGATAACTTCGATAATAATTTTTCAACTAGCGGTAATAATATGGAAACTCCTACATCGTCGTCCAAGAGGGCTGCTGATTCCCCAGCGGGTGCTTCCTTTAGCAAGAAATCCAATATGGTTTTACCTGGTACTGCTAGCGCCACTGCTTCTGACAGCGATACGGGAAATCCCAGTCCTGAAAATGCTGTATTACCTAGACCCAATCACATTACAACAGCCTATACTATGGTATTCAAAAAATGTCATTCATTTATATCATACGGATTGGCTTGGAAAATGTTGGACTTATCTACTACAGTAAAAGGATTGCACGTGGAACAACTTCGTTGAATCACATACCAGTCGAATATCCGTTTTTGTATTATTTATCGCCCAGCGAATACAGGTTAGTGAGTACTACACCGGGTTCATTGTGTAAATATATTCAATTTAGTATTCCATTTAATGTATTAACTGCTGTTTCATATTGTTTAATGATCGGGTAAATGTATGTACATTTTCTTTATTCAACATTATGAGAGTGTCCAATCTATCTTTAAAAGCAGCACGCTCCTCTTCTACCAGTTCTAGTCTGAATGTTTTAAAATAGTATTCATTATAATCTTGGTTATTATTATTATCTATAAAGTGTTACTTATTCTGTAATTCTAATAATTTCTCATTCGCATTTAATTCATTTTTAAAGTGATATTTAGATTTTGATCTTTTGTTAAATAATGTTGATGAACTCAAGTAACCCATCTTTGATTTAAATTTTTGGAATTTTAGGTTTTCCGTTAAATATTTATTCTGTTAAATAAATTATTCTGTTAATATAATAAAATTTTTAATTCTGATATACTTACTTTAAAATCAACAGCATCTAGAACGTGTTCACAAATTTTATTATGAGCTATGCATAATAGATTCAGTAGTTGTTTGTTTTCGAATCCATTTAATTTCTATTTAATAAAACTATATTATAATCTCAAAATTATATTATTCATTTGGTATTAAATTTTACCTTAACAAAAATTTCTTTAGGCTCCATAAAGTCTATTGAACTGATATCTTTATGATCTCTGTAAAATTGTAATTTAGTATTTAGTACTTAATATATTATCATATATGTCTTTACTATAATTATTACTTAGTTGTATCATTATTCTTTAGTATTTTGATTCTAAATGAGATATTCTCATATCTCTATCCCTCAAATTAAATGATTGCTGTTCAATAATTTTTTCCGCCTGTAATTGTTTTTTTTTTTAATCATATTAGTACTTTATCTATATTTAAACAAACTTTATCATATTTCAACTGTAGCAATGCAATTGATTCTTCAAGTTTTGTTACAGAGTCCTTAGTTTTAAGCCGTTGCATATTATTTTTACCTAACTCTGCCTATAAACATATAGAACAATTAATAGTAATGAATATATACTAGATTTATTATAATATGTTAACAATACTTTTATTGATCAATAAGTTGGTTGTCTGATTCAGACTTGGATAATAATTTTTGAATTTGTATTCTTAAGACAGTGATTTCTACATCCAATGCTTTACTACGTCTTTTCCATATTTCCACTGATGTAGTCAATTCGGTAACCTTCAATTGAGTATCCTTTAATACCTGCTCATTAATTGCCTTACGTGCTTTTTCCAATTTTTTGGTGTTAACTAAAAACATTTGATGGTAAGAACTGATTTATTTAGGTATTTCTTATTTTTTAAAAATTTTTTGTTTGAATAATTTTATTACTTATTTATTAATTCAAAAACTCACTTATAAAGGATTTATTTCTATATCACTTAAAAAATATTAGTATAATATAATGAATTAACTGCTGGATACTAGCTGATTCTTTTATCAAATAACACTAATTATTTTAAAATCTACTAATCTTTTTGTATAATTTCTGGTTGAAATAAAATTTTTTATCATTAGTTTTTAAGTTTTTAATTTTTTTGAATGAACGTTTTTATTTATGTTTTTTTTGTTATTAAATTAAGCCTCCGCAGTGGTGGCCATTGGCTGACATTTGACAATTATCTTTTTATTTAGTTAAAATTTGTTATTAGAATATTTTTCACAACATTTACAATTTTTATTTCATATTCTAAAGCAGAATGTTTTTTGGAGTACTTCAATTTTAATAAATAAGAACTAAAATTCTGACTAAAGTTATAAGTAATTAAAGTTTAGGTAAGCACAGTGGCGTATTTACGGGGGGGATATGGGGGATAGATCCCCCCCTTGGTGTTTTTTTTACTAGTAAGTTTAATAACGTTGGTAGTGTACCCCCCTCACCCCCTCACCGTCGAGGAAATTATGTTTTCCAATTTATATCCCCCACTGGGTAACCAGAGTAACTAATTCTCATTTTGCGGGGTATCCCCCTGTACCATACCACTTGCTAACCTAAACTTAAATATTTGGATCCATTGATCCATGTCAATTTATTGCAACAAAAACATTGCAGAAATTTTGGTATAATAATAATAACACTGTTATATTAAAAATTAAAAGTTATGAATCTTATTAATTATTATAGTTATAAATAATGTCATAATATAAATAAACATTTTAAATTGGTACTAAAAAAAGTCTTAATTGAATTTTTTTGGGAGTTTTGTGCAATTGTTTTTATTTTATCTGTAATTTTTTTTTCTTAGGTGGCTTAAATCCTATAGTAAATTGTTTAATTTTAAAACAGTTGGATTAATGGAACTTAACTTAGAATTCAAATAATTATGTCAACTTACAGCAGAATTCTCTATTTGTGGATATGGAATGTCAAAAAATGGAATATGAAATAAAAAATGTATATTTTCATTCAAAAAAGTTAAAAATAAAAATTATAACGATAAAAAATATTGTTTTATTTTAATTGGAAATTATGTAAAAAAAGTATTTTCAAAACAATAGATTTAGAAAATTTCTATTAATAATGGGTGTTTATAAAAGAATTGCCATACCTACATAATATGTCAAAAAAAGAGAAATTTGGTATAGTTTAACTTATTTACTGAACTTAAGTTTATAAAATATTCTTATTACACAAAAAAATAATGTATTATAGTTGAAAATTTCTAAAAAATACAAATCATCAAGATTCAAGTTCTGAGCATAACTGAACAAAAATATTTCCCATAAAGAGCATTCTATAAGTAGGTATATATTATATCAAAACTATAATAATAATACCAGTTAAATCATGCAGTTCTTTGGTTTTTGAATCACTTTGTTTCGCTTGCAGCTCGTTTACTTTCTGCTGCAAGACCAATATTTTTTGAGCACGTCCTATATAATTTGAAGATCCTGTGCCCATTAAAACTGTTTTCATCACTGCTGGATCTCCAATTTCATTAGATAAAGCCTATATTATAAATCATCAATACTGTTTTAGTCTATTTATAATTCAATTCCCATTAAAAATCATTCTTACATTTTGAGCTATTTGCAACTCGTTTTTTAATTGCATTATTTGATTTCGGTAATTGCAATTCTTTTTATTCAATGAATTGCATTTATCATTCAATTTTTTTAGTTCAGAAAAATCTTTGTTTTCTAGAATGTTAATTAACAATATTAATAAATACTAGTATATTATAATATTCGATAACATAATATACTTGTATAACCATCAGATGCTGATGATTTTATTATTTGTCTGGTATTAAAGTCTGGTATGTTCTTAACAACATTACAATTACATTTTACATTCTTTATAATATTTTTGTTTTCAATTATAGATAACAAACGGTCATTTTCTTCTTCTAAACTCTATTTAAATATTTATAAAAAATTATGCATAAGATAATTCCAACTACTTTAACTTACTTTTATTTTATGTAAAAGATGCTTGTTTGTATGTTGAATACTTGTCATGTCAGAACAAGTTGAAATGATCATCTCATTCTAGATAATAAACAATTAATATTTTAACTTTTAATAATTTAAATTTATGACCCTTTCTTTTATTATTACTATAAAACATACCTCTTTATTTTGAGTATTGTTACAAATTGTATTAAAACTTGATTCATCATTTCCATCCATTGATTTATTTCCATTGTCTATAATAGACCGAGTAAAATACTTTTTAATAGTATCCATAAATTCAAATGCACACTAACATTTACTTAACCTGAGTCCTGAAGTATTTATTTATTGTGTTTATCAAAGATTAATTTATTAAATAAACATGGTAGTTCCTAGGTGACAACTGAAAAGAAAATACACTTAAGATTTTTCTATTTTTAATGTATAATATAGTACGTAGATTATGATATTTAATTTATATATTTATTATTTATACATGATAATAATTATTATGTTAACAAATTTTCGTCAAAAAAAAATATTTAAATTTCGATTTATCAATCAACGATACGTGTATATTATATATTTTGTTATACTAGTTCAATGGTTATATCCCAACCACATAATACAACCAATTTTGTAACAAATATAATTCTTTTCCAGTATACTCAAACACAATAGCATTTCCAACATCCTTGTCTTTATAAACTATGTCGACAACAGGCGGCATAGGCATCGCGCCTTGTATTTGAATGTACAGCCGCTTATTTTATATGCCCGTCATGACTAGGTTGTATGGTGTACTTTCCGTCGTCTTTGCCCGTTGTATCTTATAGAACAACTGTTTTGCGTGGTTGTAAGGTACATCGGTATTTCGAATTTTCCAACTGAAATTTTCTATAGACTAGTATATAATATTATATTATATGCCTTATAATTTAACCGTTATCAACGGAACTATTATCCAAAACCTTTCTTATTCTATAATATTATTTTATAATATTAAACTAACACTTATGAAGGTACTCATATTTATAGTCAAACATAACAGTGAGCTCAAATGTGGCTACTGATTACATTTTATTTAAAATTTGTTTTCAGCGCAATAAGTACACGAATGCCGGAATGCGTCTGCGTACAACATAAAATACCTATATGCAAGTATAAATTAATACTATGTTCTGAAAAACACTAGGCTGGCTAGTGGGGAAATCTATTATCGTCGGACACAAGGTCAAGTCAATATTAAATTGACGATGTACAATAATTTAAATAACTAGTTTTACTATTTAACGTGTAGGTTTATACGTAGAATTATTAGGTAGATTAGGTATCGTAAATTATTATTGTAATTAAGTTTGTTGTTTTTGTTGAAAGGTGGTCTACTGCTGCAATGCGGCGAACTGTGTGCAAGATTCAACGTTTGGTAGTTTATATAGTTTTACGGACCATGCATGAAGACTGTATAAAGACGATGAATGTTCAAAAAATCTATTAACCTGACCGTAGAAAAAACATTCTGTTTGTAATCTTGTAAAGCCGTATTCGAAATACAAAAACGTTCAAAAAAATGCCGAACAAAAAATCTAGAGACCCTAATTAATTTCACTAATTTAGTTTTAAATTCAAGTTTTTCCAATCAGATTTTCATGTAACCGTAAACCGTAATCGATGGAGAAAAAAACATGACCGTTTTGGTTACATTTAGTATTTGAATTTCTGTCCATTAAAAAATCTGTGATATAGTTATAGCTCGTTAATACAACGGATAAAACAGAGAAACTAATTAAAATTAAAATCGAACTGGAAATAAAATCACCAACAAAAACCGCTATTGCCTTACGTTCAAATCAGGATTCGTTTGGATGCGTTGTTTGATAGTGTTTATACGGTACGATCGCGATTTCAAATTAATGGCATCAATGAGACAACGAAGTATCATTTGCTTCGGGGCAAGCATATCACAATAATTAAAAACAACAATAAAGTTATACTATAAATTAAATAATATTATAATTTAATAGATTTTATTATGATTATGATAACATTGGTAACGCATATTTCGCGGTGAACGGTCTTCCTCGACGAATCGACCTCTGTGTTTTTTTACAATGACATAATAATATGATGAAGTTTTAAAAAGAAATATTTTATACATATTTCGTTCAGTATACTTATAATTATACTCTAACACTAATCAATTTTAATAAATAAAGAGTTAATTACTATAGTTTTTAAATTATTACAGTCGCCATATCTCCTAATCTAACTTATTATCACAAATAATAACTGAAGGTTTCAGAAACTTCTTGTTAGAATTTCGATTTATTTAAACATTAAAATTTAAAGAAAAAATTTACAATAAAATAAGGTACGTCTCATTTGAAAAGAATTTCACACACAAGACAAATTACATAAAGACCTGTCTAAAAAACTTAAAACAAAATCCTTGAGTACATTTAAAAATTCTATTTGTCTATTCATCAATGATTATATTTTTTATGTCCATTATATTATAGATATCATAACTCACGATCTCTTAACAATATTTTTATTTTTTAATCTTTAGACCAGATCAGGGGGTTACATTGAACCTATATAATATCATCGTTGAGACGCTGCATCTTTATGAATTATAACACGGCGTTACGTATAGGTAAAATAGGTACGTTACTGTGTAGAAGATTCTTTTTTCACTTTTTTCACCAATGGTGAAAATAAATAACGTATTAACATCCAAGATAGGTACCGATTAGCGATTTTTAACTTATGAAAATAGAATTTAAAAAATATTGATAGAAACAAAAAAAAATAAACTAATATTTTAAGATGATTTGTCAACTTAGGATACATTTTCCACTGGGTGGTGAAAAAGTAGTTGTTTTTATGATCTAAATTATGTACAGAAAATGTCAATTTAAGCAACTAGTATATGTTTCAAGTTTCTACGACTATTAATTTTTGAACTATAAAAAAATTTAAAACTATTTGATAGTAAATCGTTATATTTTACGCGTGCATATTTGATTTCGTAAAATTTTAAAATAGATAAATATTTTGTTTGAACTTCAAACTCTAATAAAAAAAAAAAAAAATGTGTCTATGTATTTTTATAATTTTTGAATCACTATAAGATTAACTCATGAGAAACTTAGTATTAAATTTTCAAGTATTTTGACTAGGCCAAAAAAAAAGGTATTGACATTTATAAAAAAAAAAAAAACGAATATTTCAAATGCTTATAAATCGCCTTAAAATAACTGATGAAAATTTCAAGTAACCCCTGCTTATACTTTTTGAATAATAACAAATATTTAAAATCGTTTGAAAATAAATCGTTATCGTTACGTGTGATTACGTAAAAATTTAAAATTCAGACGCTCATAACATTTTTTTTCTATAATGATGATCGAGTTTTCTTTGTATCTAAAGAAAAAACCTAATGGAAACTTTGTATTGGATTTTTATCCTTAGCCATTCTAAACACTAAAAAATTTATGAATTTTCAACTACAAAATTACTTGTAAATTTTCACGATTTTGACATATTCCGTAATAATCTGAACTTGAAACGCTTAATTATAAACTATAATTATAATAATAAATTATAACTATAACTATCAATTTTTGATTATGTTTAACTGCAATAAGGACAACTTATAAGATTGTATTATTATTGTATTAAATTTTTAAGTTCTTTTGGGTATCCAAATTTTTTTAATATTTCAAAAAACAAAAAAAAACCGAAAATTTTAGTGTCTATAAATCGCTCAAAAAAAGCCAGAGTATTTTGAAAATTCAATCTTGTACAGATAACGCTAAAATAAACATTTGATGAAAAATTAAAGTATTTACAGTGATTAGTTTTTGTAATACAACTATATAAAAAAATCGATTTTGTCGAAAACTAGGTATCTTGCGTAAAAATTATCGTTTTTCCTTCACTTTTTTATGATTTTTCTAGACACTTTTGAAATCTGCTTGAAAACTATTTTAACCAGCTAACCAGGTTTTCGAACACATTTTCCACTTCCGAGTCCTTAAAGAGCACCTAATTAGGGATTTCCACAGCCGCTCCTTGATCGACATCATCAAATTGCACAAAGCCAGTTAAATATTCTCAATGATATCGGTAACTCTATCATTGATTATTGCATCCTGGTCAGTTAAAAAGATGTTGGTAAGTTTAAGATTATACTTTCAATTACTCATATTATTAATACATCAAAAATACTCAAATGAAATAATAATAATAATTATGACTATATTTTTTATAGGTTAAAAATTAAAATTAAATCATACAAACGATTTAAACATTTGAAAAATAGTCACTTTACTTTTCATGATTTATTTTTGGTCAACAATTTATAAATATACAACCATTAAATAAATTATAGAGTATAATAAACGTAAGGTTAAATAAACGTAGTAAAGTTAAAAAAAAACTATTCATAATATTTTCATATTTTGAATCCTTTTCATATTAAATTATGAGTTATGATAATCTAAATAAAAAGTAGGTAAGTGGGTACCATTCTGTTGTACAGCAGTTATCAAATCAGTCCTCTAATTGAAGAACTAAATTTTAAAATTCGTATAACAATATTACCCCTAAAAAATTACGTAAAATGAAAAATACCCGATGACGGGAAACAACATGTGCAGTGGCATCATGGCAAACGATGATTTCATAAGCAATTTTTTTTAAAAAGTGGATTGGGTGGTTTTTTAGTTAGCCCTCTAATTGTAAATGTAATATATATGATACTATTGGTACTCAATCAGTAATCAACACTAATCTGAATTATAATTAGTTGTATTATATTATTATGCATTAATTATATCAATTTATGTTAGCCATCCCACCTCTTGGTATATTTTTCATTTCCTCTGGAAAATTGTCACTTTGCCACGTAACTGAACCGGAATATTATCTAGCCACTAGCCCCTATTTCTATTGTATAAATTAACTTATTCAAAGTGTATATTTTGTAAATATAATATAAAGCTTGTTGTTCTTGTGATTATTCAATCCTAATTTTGACAATCACCATTCATTCCTCTTACAAATTAAAAATACACCAAACGATCAGAAATACGTATTTCCAGCCTTACACTAGCAAAAGATAAAATTTTCAAAATTATATCATAACTAATATAAAATACGCCATGCTCATAAACACGCGAAATTATTTTTTAAATTCATGCAACAATCAATACATTGAAAAATTATGTTAAATAAGAAACATATGAAAACGGCAATCAACTGGTGTCTCTAGCCTCCATATCTACTATACAAATTAATTTTAAATTTTATTTTGCGATTATAAAGCTCGCCCTTCCTGTTGTTATTTAAACCTATTTTTATCATTTACAAGACACCTTTACTCCTCAAAATAAAATAACTTCAAAAGGAGACACTTCTCAGGTTATAGTGAGTAAGTAATTTAATATTATATATTTAAATACATTTTAAATTTCAATGTGTCTAAAAATTTATTATTTTCTACAATTTAGATAAAGAAGGACCTTTATATAATGCTGCTTGGAGTCCATCTTCCAATGAATTCTGTGTTATTTATGGTTTTATGCCATCAAAAGCAACTTTATATAATTTAAAATGTGATGCTGTAATGGAATTTGGAACTGGAACTTTTAATGCCGTTTACTACAATCCATTTGGGAATAATATCCTTTAAATATTAAAATATAATTTTTACATTTTTGAATAAGAATGCTGTTGCTCTTATCATTTTCTTTAACTCTATTAACACTTCTTCTCTTGGCTGGGTTTGGTAATGTGCAAGGAAATGCTGAATTATGGGATATAAATGGAAAGAAAAAGATTAAAAAAATGGAAATACCAGATACTACATTTCTTCAATGGTCTCCGGATGGTCAACATTTTGTAACAGCTACAACTGCACCACGACTTAAAGTAAGTAATGGCTACAAAATTTGGCACTATAGTGGTGCATTACTACATGAAAAACCTTGGGGAAAAGATGAATTGTATCAAGTTGTTTGGCAAAATTATCCTCAAGGTACTTTTAAAACACCCAACATAGTTTACAAAGCTGTTGAAGGTATTGCTTCTAGTCAACCAATTGGTAAGTTATTTTAATTGTTCTTACTATATTGCTAAATATTTATATAGTTTAAAGATTTGCATGGGCTAAGCCGGATTATAAAAAATTCAAGCCAGACCTTTTTCTTAAAAATATTACTGCTAGGACTGGACTGGACATTTCCTAAATTTAAACCAAACTGGACCAAATCTTTTATTTCTTAATTAGATATGGACTAGGCCGAAATTCTGTATAAAAAATTTTAAATTCTTACTGAAACCATGTTTTTTTAAACATCATATTCAATTACGAATTAAAACTGATGTTGGCCCATTTTGGTTAAGAATTCAATAATAGTATTGAAATATAATAATTAAATAATTTAAAAAATAAATAATAATAATAATACAGAAAAACAGTATCTATCTAAACAATTAAAAAAAAAAAAAACTATCCTTTACAAAGGGCCAGGCTTGCTAATGAAAAATTGTACTCAGACTTTACCAGGCTGTCAAAAAAAAAAAAAATTATTGGGCAGTCTGGGCTGCAAATTTTCAGTCCATGTAGACCTCAATTAATTAATTTCAATATTAAATCTAATTTCTTTTTGGTTTTATAATTTATAGCATCTAAACAAGTTTATCGACCACCACATGCTCGAAACACTGATTTTAAACCCACTAGCTTACATGAAGATTCGTCTCTAGAAACAAGTATGGTTTTGTTAACTGTAATTTTGTTAAAGTACATGGCTTAATTTTTGGATTTCATATAATAATTCAAAGCATTGTTTAATCAAAATTAGAATTTGAAAATTTTGTACATTATAATTATAATTTATTTTATTTTCCAAACAATAATGACCTACAAAATATTTGAAACATTTATTAGAAAACCAATCAAAAGCATATTTAAAAATGAAAAAGAAGCGTGAAGCTAAACGACAAGCAAAACAGTCGCAAGATGTAGACGATTTAAGCAATAATAAACAGAGTGCTGTTAAAACAATTGAGGAACCCAAAGATAACGAAAAACTATTAAGGATTAAAAAAATTCAATCTGTATGTTTTATAATTGTTATTCAATCATTTGTTAATTATTAAATAGTACTTTTATATTTGTTGTCTTACAGGATTTAAAAAGTATCAATCGTTTTAAAACTTTACAATCGTCTGGTAAAGAATTGGATAATAACCAAATGGCAAGATTAAAACTGGAAAATGGTTTATTGGCTGAACTTAAACAATTACAGTTGTAAAGAAAAATATATTTAATAAAAAAAAAAATATCAAATGTAATATGTAATTTATTACGTTTAATATTATAAATTATTCATTTTCTACAATATTCTCTCTAATAATATATTGAATAGTACTGTACTCATATGTATAGCGTGATGAAATTATATGGAGAGGCTATAGCCACCTTAGCCCCCATCATTCTACGCTTATGACTACTAGTAATGTAGTTCTGTAATGTTTAGATTTACAAAATAAGTATATAAAAAGAATTTCGAATTATATTTGAAAAAATAGTTACTTAAATAACAGTAGATGGGACCTTTCCAATCCTTAACATCTATCATCTATGAAAGAGTAATGCGTGGACTAATAAGATATTTTATAATATATCATATAGACACATACACATTATGATATTCTGATAACCGCTCGGTGAGTGAGAATTATTAGGTTACTCACATTATTATAAACTTACACACACACATGTGCACGGTCCAAGCGCCGCCGATACAATATGTGAATTGAATTGCCTAAATTGTACTCCTAAATAAATGACTGGCACCGACCGCCTTAAAGTTTAATTTTAGGTTAGAAGTTGTTAGAATTTTAAAACTTAAGATATAATATTATATTATTTGAGTAATTATTTATATTATTTTAATATAGGAATATACTACTACAGTCTACAATATTATATTATACAATTTTAATAACTATTTCAAAGTATGTAGAATGGTATGTAGGCTCTTTAAAAATAATCTGACTAAGAAATAACATTTCCTATTTTGACTAACTTTAACCCCTCTTGATACATAGGAGATGAATTTTGAAAAAAGTATTAATTAGTATTAAAGAATGAATATTTAATCAATTATTGAAAAAATGAAATCTATATTTAATGTTGAATATAAGCATTAAAAATGTTATAATATCATTTACAATTATAAACAATATTAATAAATTATAAAATTTTGTATTTTATTTCAATATGTATAATTTAAGAAAAAACTAAAAAGCTTCTAACTGGAGGTTGGCTATAGCCTACAACACGGTTTAAGATATACTTAAACCGTATATTATCTTAAACCGTGGCCTACAATTATAAATCATCTTGATGATGGCTAGACGGTGGACATAATAATATTAATAATAGGGAATGCTTATCACTCAACCAAATTTTCTTATTGATAACATCGTGTTGATAATATCACAGAATAGATTAAATTTCATCTATTCAGAGATAAAAATAACTAACGAGCACATTTGGTTAGTTGTTACTCTCTTATTATTAGTCACTTATTGATTTTAAAATTTAAATTAAACTGCCAATTAGAATTATTTTATAACTGCAGTTATGTACTATTACTATAAATAAAAATATGATTTTAAAAAACAATGTTTGGATGTTGTCTCGGTCATTTTTCAAATGGACCTGGCGCAAACGACGGTATTGTTCTGCAACAGCGAATTCACTAAAAGAACCAAACGTAATTGAAACATTAAGTTCTTTCAAGAAATTCAAGTATCCGGAGAGCATGTTCGTGTCCTGTAATGATGTAGCAAGTAAATACCTAGTCAACATATAATACTAATTGTTTAATTGATACAATCGTATTATACTTATTTTTACAATATTAATTTATTGATTGTGATTAGTTGCAATGAAAAAGAAATATTTATATAAGTGCATATATATGTCTCATGTTTTTATTATTTAATTTGTAAATATGTTTAGAAGATATATCAGACACAATATCTGTACACTTGACCAAAAAATATGGTAATAAACAAATTGAAATAATTGAAGCCAACCCTGGTCCCTGTTTAATCACACAGAATTTATTAAATAAAACCAATTACAATATATGTGTATATGAAAGTAGTTATAATGTGTTCAAAAAATTCTTAATGGTTAGTATTACATTTTGTTTTACTATGAGATAGCATTATTTGTATGATTTATCTGTTATTTATTTAAAAAATATAATATATTATTTTAATTATAGGCAGTTCATTCAATTCACGGTGACAGAATTAAAATTAACCCTGGAAATTTTCTCTTGCTTTGGAAATTTGGGTATCAAGATCGATTAGATCGAGGAGACAGAGTCTCAAAATTTTTATCAAGTGCTGGTATACCACAACAACCATGGAACCAAGAAAGTATGCTTTATTATTATTTTTTTTTAATTTATAAATATTAAAACATTGAATTAAAAAGTAAATAATATTTGTAGATCCATCATTTAAAATAATTGCTTTGTTACCAAATAAGAAGTTCTTAAATTATTTGATTTATAGTTTTATATTTCAAACTGGATTGATGGTTTATGGTCGACCAGAATTTTATTTTTTACTTTCACCATCAGTATTTAAAGTAAGATATATATATATAAAAAAAAATTAAAAACTCAATAATATTATTTAGTACGTGATAAAAAATTACAATTTTAAAATGATTCAACACAACATAAAACATATGAATAAACAACTTATATTAAAATATGTTTTATATTTAAAGATAGTTTTTTTAAGTCAAAGAGATAAACTACTTTTTTAAGCTTTTTAAGAGGGTTTATCCTAGGGGAACTCTGGACTGTACATTGTAAGGTTGGAAGGAGTTTGATCGTTTTCTGACTTGGAATATTTGTTTAGAAATAAAGGAGATAATAGTTTGTAGTAGGTATTTGGGGATAGCTAGGTAATTGAATTGTTGTTCTAGTCTGGTGTTGCTGTACCATACCTTGTTTAAGTCTTGAGATATGTCTAAGAAGACAGCAGTTATAATCATTGTTTATTGTTTCTTTTCTAAGCCACTTTTTGACTTAATGAGATATTGACATACAACGTACATTTTTTTATACAGTAAAATGACTATTTAAGTTATAATTAAAATTATTTAATGAGACACGTAGAAATAGATCAACATTTAAACAATTAACAAGTTGCATTAATCTATTTTAAAGGATATTTTGATCATAGTTTGTCAGCATAGCTGAGACGCTATAAAGGCTAGCTAAATAGAATAGTGTCTAGGTGTGAGGTTTTTAAGATTTTATTTGTAGTAAGGTCGTGATTTGGACTTTTTTTTTATTTTCTAGTTAAATTACTATTTGTCTTATTTCTACGGGGGATGTAGGAGTAATTCTGCCACTTTCATTGGTAATTTAATTTGATGTTTTATCAGCATGTTTAATGTATGTTTTATCTTCTCCTATAGAGGTGAAGCAAAATATGGAATGATTAGCAAAAACTTCTGGTTTTTCAGCATTTATTTCAAATTTGGCTGGCCTGTTTTTCAAATGTTGGATTATGTTGCTCTATTAATTGTTTAGTGGCTAGTTTAAATAGTTATAAACTTATAAAATAATAAAAATAGTGTTGTAAATATATTGATAATTAAAATTCTTAAAATTGAATTCTATTTTTGTAATTTAACATAATAATATATAATATTTACGTATAATTTTTGTTTTTAGAGGTATTCTTGTGAACCAATTATTGATAAAATGTACTATAAAACACAAACAATTCTATTTCAAACTATCTTTGATATAGAATTAATAAAAACTTATCCAAGAAAAGCATTTTATCCACCACATATTTCAAAATCTGCTAGTAAGAATGTGCGTTTTAAAGAGGTTAGTTGAAAAAATAATATGCATTATTTAAAAACAAATAAAAAATTATTATTATATATTTATTTTCATTTTAATTTAATTTTTATTTTTAGTTGAAAGAAGCAGATGATAAGTATATGATCTTAGCAAAAGTCGTAGGTCGTCGAGATATTTTAAATAACGAAGGTTTAACAGAAGATTTATTAAAACCATATTGGTACTTTGTCAAGCATCATACACTAAGTCGTAAGAATTTTGTAATACCAATGTTAGAGTAAGTATTAACAATATATTCTTATTTTATTTTTTTCCAAATAATTATAATTGTTAATTTTTTTTACTTTTAGGCAGTGGATTCCGGGTTGTGGACCTCATTTTATAGCTCAAGGATACACAATATTTACACAGTTTGGTGATCTAACACCTCCTCAAATTTTACGATTATTCTTAAAATTTATTAGTTTACCAGAATATAATGATTCACCATTTCTAAACTCAATGGAAAGTAGAATTGCTAAATTATTACCTTCATTACAAATTACATCTGAAGACTCTATTATTGAACAATCTGAGAGGAACTCTTCTATAGACATTGAAGAGTTTAATAACAAGGACAATTAATTTATGAGTAAATAAGACTGAATTTAAAATAATGATGTTCTTATATTAATATTATAAATTATAATGTATTTGTCAGATTGTGTATTTTATTATATTTGTATTGATTTTTTTTAAATTAAAAACAAAGTAAATGTATTTAATGATTTGTTTTATACTTTGTTGTAACAAGATTAGTTTATACTTTATAACAAAACTATGATCAGAATTATGATTGCTATACATTTGGATAATCATCTAAATTTCATATTTTAAAGATTTATATTTTAAAAATAATATAATATACTAATAATAATTTCTACGAATTTTAGAAAAATAAACTGAAGTAATTTTAAGTAATTTGCAAAATTTAATAGATATCTGCTGTTTCATGTAGACATGTGGTGGTAACTGCATTTGTTAAAAGCATTATATTTATTATGAGTTTTACTAAAAATTATTAATCATACAAAGAAGTATGAACTATATTATTAAGTATAAATTATTCAATTTAGTATTCCATTTAATGTATTAACTGCTGTTTCATATTGTTTAATGATCGGGTAAATGTATGTACATTTTCTTTATTCAACATTATGAGAGTATCCAATCTATCTTTAAAAGCAGCACGCTCCTCTTCTACCAGTTCTAGTCTGAATGTTTTAAAATAGTATTCATTATAATCTTGGTTATTATTATTATGTATAAAGTGTTACTTATTCTGTAATTCTAATAATTTTTCATTTGGATTTAATTCATGTTTGAAGTGATATTTTGATTTTGATCTTTTGTTAAATAATGTTGATGAACTCAAGTGTCCCATCTTTGATTTCAATTTTTGTAATTTTTGTTTTTCCGTTAAATATTTATTCTGTTAAATAAATTATTCTGTTAATATAATAAAATTTTTAATTCTGATATACTTACTTTAAAATCAACAGCATCTAGAACATGTTCACAAATTTTATTATGAGCTATGCATAAAAGATTCACAAGTTGTTGATTTTCGAATCCATTTAATTTCTATTTAATAAAACTATATTATAATCTCAAAATTATATTATTCATTTGGTATTAAATTTTACCTTAACAAAAATTTCTTTAGGATCCATAAAGTCTATTGAACACATATCTTTATGATCTCTGTAAAATTGTAATTTAGTATTTAGTACTTAATATATTATCATATATGTCTTTACTATAATTATTACTTAGTTGTATCATTATTCTTTAGTATTTTGGATTCTAAATGAGATATTCTCATATCTCTATCACTCAAATCAAATGCTTGTTGTTCAATAATTTTTTCCGCCTGTAATTGTTTTTTTTTTTTAATCATATTAGTACTTTATCTATATTTAAACAAACTTTATCATATTTCAACTGTAGCAATGCAATTGATTTTTCAAGTTTTGTTACAGAGTCCTTAGTTTTAAACCGTTGCATATTATTATTACCTAACTCTGCCTATAAACATATAGAACAATTAATAGTAATGAATATATACGAGATTTATTATAATATGTTAACAATACTTTTAATTGATCAATAAGTTGGTTGTCTGATTCAGACTTGGATAATAATTTTTGAATTTGTATTCTTAAGACAGTGATTTCTACATCCAATGCTTTACTACGTCTTTTCCATATTTCCACTGATGTAGTCAATTCGGTAACCTTCAATTGAGTATCCTTTAATACCTGCTCATTAATTGCCTTACGTGCTTTTTCCAATTTTTTGGTGTTAACTAAAAACATTTGATGGTAAGAACTGATTTATTTAGGTATTTCTTATTTTTTAAAAATATTTTTGTTTGAATAATTTTATTACTTATTTATTAATTCAAAAACTCACTTATAAAGGATTTATTTCTATATCACTTAAAAAATATTAGTATAATATAATGAATTAACTGCTGGATACTAGCTGATTCTTTTATCAAATAACACTAATTATTTTAAAATCTACTAATCTTTTTGTATAATTTCTGGTTGAAATAAAATTTTTTATCATTAGTTTTTAAGTTTTTAATTTTTTTGAATGAACGTTTTTATTTATGTTTTTTTTGTTATTAAATTAAGCCTCCGCAGTGGTGGCCATTGGCTGACATTTGACAATTATCTTTTTATTTAGTTAAAATTTGTTATTAGAATATTTTTCACAACATTTACAATTTTTATTTCATATTCTAAAGCAGAATGTTTTTTGGAGTACTTCAATTTTAATAAATAAAAACTAAAATTCTGACTAAAGTTATAAGTATTTAAAGTTTAGGTAAGCACAGTGGCGTATTTACAGGGGGGATATGGGGGATAGATCCCCCCCTTGGTATTTTTTTTACTAGTAAGTTTAATAACGTTGGTAAGTGTACCCCCCTCACCGTCGAGGAAATTATGTTTTCCAATTTATATCCCCCACTGGGTAACCAGAGTAACTAATTCTCATTTTGCGGGGTATCCCCCTGTACCATACCACTTGCTAACCTAAACTTAAATATTTGGATCCATTGATCCATGTCAATTTATTGCAACAAAAACATTGCAGAAATTTTGGTATAATAATAATAACACTGTTATATTAAAAATTAAAAGTTATGAATCTTATTAATTATTATAGTTATAAATAATGTCATAATATAAATAAACATTTTAAATTGGTACTAAAAAAAGTCTTAATTGAATTTTTTTGGGAGTTTTGTGCAATTGTTTTTATTTTATCTGTAATTTTTTTTTCTTAGGTGGCTTAAATCCTATAGTAAATTGTTTAATTTTAAAACAGTTGGATTAATGGAACTTAACTTAGAAATTAGAATTCAAATAATTATGTCAACTTACAGCAGAATTCTCTATTTGTGGATATGGAATGTCAAAAAATGGAATATGAAATAAAAAATGTATATTTTCATTCAAAAAAGTTAAAAATAAAAATTATAACGATAAAAAATATTGTTTTATTTTAATTGGAAATTATGTAAAAAAAGTATTTTCAAAACAATAGATTTAGAAAATTTCTATTAATAATGGGTGTTTATAAAAGAATTGCCATACCTACATAATATGTCAAAAAAAGAGAAATTTGGTATAGTTTAACTTATTTACTGAACTTAAGTTTATTAAATATTCTTATTACACAAAAAAATAATGTATTATAGTTGAAAATTTCTAAAAAATACAAATCATCAAGATTCAAGTTCTGAGCATAACTGAACAAAAATATTTCCCATAAAGAGCATTTTATAAGTAGGTATATATTATATCAAAACTATAATAATAATACCAGTTAAATCATGCAGTTCTTTGGTTTTTGAATCACTTTGTTTCGCTTGCAGCTCGTTTACTTTCTGCTGCAAGACCAATATTTTTTGAGCACGTCCTATATAATTTGAAGATCCTGTGCCCATTAAAACTGTTTTCATCACTGCTGGATCTCCAATTTCATTAGATAAAGCCTATATTATAAATCATCAATACTGTTTTAGTCTATTTATAATTCCATTCCCATTAAAAATCATTCTTACATTTTGAGTTATTTTCAAATCATTTTTTAATTGCATTATTTGATTTCGGTAATTGCAAATCTTTTTATTCAATGAATTGCATTTATCATTCAATTTTTTTAGTTCAGAAAAATCTTTGTTTTCTAGAATGTTAATTAACAATATTAATAAATACTAGTATATTATAATATTCGATAACATAATATACTTGTATAACCATCAGATGCTGATGATTTTATTATTTGTAATTCTGACATAAGCTCATTTACCCTCTCTGTCAATTGTAATATTTTTTTATTTGCAAAGTCTGGTATGATGTCATCAACATTACAATTACATTTTGAACTATCGTTCTTTATAATATTTTTGTTTTCAATCTATATATATAAGAGAAAGTATACTTTACCAATAATCAACGTACAGCCAAAACTACCGTACGGATTTATTTGAAATTTTCAGGATATGTACTTATTACTATGTATAGGCGCACTAAGAAAGGATTTTTCGAAATTCTCATTTTAAAGGGTTGCTCAAACGGGGATTTTGAGATTTACGATGGAAATTTTGTTTATAAATGGTTGCTATAACAACCTTATTTATGTGTTAACACATTTATCACTTTATTATAAACAGCGCTAGAGGAGATAAAGTTGAGAGAAGAATGTTTTTCACATGGATAGTTCTATATCACATGTTCTAGAGTTAGCTCTGCCAGTAGTTTGGTTATTTTAGCCCTAAAAGGCAGTACCAAAAATACTGTTAATAAAGAGTTATTGAGATGAATAAAATATTTCAATACAAATATTTTTTTGTTTTTGGTTTTTATAACACCATAATGTAAAGTAATTTTTTGTCAACAAATTACAATATTACAATACATGGGCAACCAAGGATAAACATAACATCTAAAAGCAGACTGTAATAAATATAAACTGATAAAATAAAAGTTATAGTAGGTAACACAAAAAAATGTACACGGTCAAAGCCGGGTTATTCAAGATTTTCGAGAATCAAAGCCTAGGTTAGGATTATGTATTAATTGATTATATTAATCTACCGTATTATGTAAAACTTAGTATAACTTTGATACTTTATTAGAGTTAAATCATACATTTACGTACAAACAGCACTAGGTCCGCGATCTACCGCAGGTAGATTGCCTACCTGATAATATACTGCTGCGAATCAGAATTTTTATTCCGGGCAACAGAAAACTTAAGATAAATCTAGAACATCATCCATCGAATATTAAAATCCGTATTGAACAAAGTCTGAGTTATATAGAATTGGCATTTTTAACGGGCAACGAAGTGCAAAACGAAGTACGCAATACGAAGTCTGCCGGGTCAGCTATTATTAATAGGCCGCCTATTATTATTATTAATGTAATATAAAAAAAATCTCGGTTTTCACCTGAGGTGACTTTTGCGCGGGCAACGCCGGGTGGGACAGCTATAATTGTATAATGTTGAAAGCATACCGTTTTCAAGGGGTGGGATATAGGCAATATTGAATGATTCTTGTGTTTAGCTGGATGGGGGGTGGGTGCATAGCTAGTTATTAGGTCTATGGTGCATAGTGTCTGTGTGGTCCTCGAACACATATTAACAATTAAAAACTAAAAATTATTTGTTATTCTTTTATAAATTATATATTATCAATTAATTCAATGAGTTATAAGTTACATCCAGAGCGGATTTTAATAATATTTTATTGTTGCTGGCTGAAATACAACCTCCGCATTTAGTATTTATTTAGTTCATCGTACGGGGATACGTTACAGTTGTTTATTTTCCAAGAGTGTTTCAAACA
>NW_026083406.1:0-30904 GCF_020184175.1 Aphis gossypii
TAACGAAACATAGGACAGTAGTTTAATTTTGCATATAACCGAGGGCAGGTTATGGACTTGGGCGTTTATTATATTGTTCTACAAATTGCTATTTTAAGTCGCATCGCGGCCGAGTGGTGAGTACGATAATAATAATACATAATACACTTATAGGAACTGCATCGTTTTAAATAGGGCGCGTTTAGTGAATCTCCCTGTATAATATACTGTTGCGTGCCAGTATCAGATTTGAATCCAAATGGTTAATTTGAATGAAAGTTAGGATAGTAAATTGTTTTCTATCCTTAGTTATTGCAACGTAAGTATATGTATTTGTGGACATATACCATGAGTCAACTCCATCTTCAACAAATTTTATTGGTAAAGGTATTATATTATATAATGAAAGTTCTATGTCGACAACCAATGGTATTCTTGTAATAAATACCAATTGTTCATTTTCATAGTATACGCTTATTTTTGTTATTTTTAAAAATTCACTTAATTCTGACGCTTCTGTTCCCATAGGTATGGCATATTGTTTTTTAATTGTTCGTTCTGCTGTTTTCAATATTGATGCAAGTTCTTGTGGTGTCATAAGACTTGGATGTATTAACCCCTCTCTTGCAGCTGTTATTATCTGTTCCAACGTTGAGGTTTCATACGCATACTGATTAGTTATTATAGTGTATAGATTATGGACTTCGTCAGCCATTAGTAAATCTAATACTTCATCAGTTATATTCTGTAATTGCATCATTCTCTCATGTAATTTTTGTTCTTTAGTTGATATTTCTTTATATAGTGCCTCTGTTTGATTTAGTGAACTAGCAATCTTTTTAACTGCTGTTTTTACTACCGTTGTTTGCGATTTCACTATATGTAAAATATTAGCTCCTGTTTCCTCTGTTTGTTTGATTGCTTCTCTAGTTTTCTTTGCACATTTATCATCACATACACCAAATAATGTATACATTGCGTTACCAACAAGTTTTATTAATCCTCTTTTGTTTCGTTTATTTTCTTGATATACATCGGTTTGATTAACTCTACCTCCTAATGACATATACAATCGTTCTTTTTGATTAGTTATTTCATCATATAAATCAGTTATTACTATTTGATATTTCCCACACAAATCTATATGACGTTTGTCAGTGCATATATTTGTTATATTTTTCATTTTCAAACCTAATAAGTCGTAATTTGTATTATATTCCTTAAGTGAAAAATACGTAACCAGTTTATACTCTGCTCCTATCACCTTAGTGGGGCCTAAATTTTCATAATAAAAAACCTTGGATTGTTCATAGGGTACATATGTATAATATTCCGATGAATTTATTTCATTAGCACTGTTAAGTCCAACCATCATCACCAATCTAAAAGTAAAATTATATCTTCATTATAGTACTACTTAATAACATTAGTTATATGGTTTGTTAGTTTATTACATATCATTAATTATTATTTTTTTTTTACAAACTCCCTTAATCTATTCATTTATACTATATATTTTAATTAATCATTTGCTTTATCATTATAATACCGTTTTACATTATTTTTATGTACGGTAATGCCTCGTCGGCCACGTTGTATAACTATATTTTCATCTCCTATTACTTCAATTACTTCATATGGTCCTAACCATAGTGAATTAAGTTTGTTTTTATGTGCGTTATCTTTTAAAAGTACTAAATCCTTCACGTGTATATTTACAGGATTCTCATTTTTGTCATATCGGTCCTTACTTTTTACTTTGTGTTCTATTAACTTCTCTCTTATATTATAAGAGGTTTATATCGTATCTCATAATCATATTCTTCAAGTTGTATTCGCCAACGTGCTAACTTCGATAATGGATTTTTCAAGTTGAAAAGCCACGTCAAAGGGCGATGATCACTAAGCATTATAAATTTCCTTCCATATAAATATGGTCTAAACTGTTTTACCCCAAAAATTATAGCTAGACATTCCAACTCGGTTGTGGAATAATTATTTTCACTTTTATTCAACGTCCGTGACGCATAAGAGATTGGTAAGTCTTGACCTATTTCTCCCTGAGATAATATTGCCCCTAGTGCTTTATTACTCGCGTCTGTAGTTAATATGAAAGTCTTAGTGAAGTCTGGATATTTAAGTATTGGTTCAGAACATAAAGCTGATTTCAATTTATCGAATGATTTTTGACATTCATCACTCCATAAAAATTTAATGTCTTTCTTTAAAAGATTAGTTAAAGGTTTCGCAATTGCACTATATGAATTTATAAATTTCCTATAATACCCACTTAAACCTAAAAATGATTTTATATCTTTTACATTAGTCGGTTTTGGAAATTCTAACACAGATTTCACTTTCTTTTCATCAGGTTAATTCCATTTTCTGATATTACGTGTCTCAAATATACACATTCACGTTTTAAAAATTCACATTTATCTGGTTGTAACTTCAAATTGTTAATTTGTAATCGCTCAAATACTTCTACTAGCTTCTCATTATGATCATACAAATTTTTCCCGTAAACAATTATGTCGTCTAAATAAACTAAACATTTTATTCCTATTAAACCAGCTAAAGCTGAGTTCATAACTCTTTGAAAAGTTCCAAGACTAGTTTTCATGCCTTGAATCATGCGTTTAAAATGCCAATGACCTTGATTGGTTGAAAAGGCTGTTAATTCTCGTGATTCTTTTTCTAATTTAATTTGATAAAACCCACTAGAAAGATCGAGAACAGAAAATAATTGACATTGTCCTAACTGGTCCAATATTTCTGTAATATTAGGCAGAGGATGGAATTCATTTATGGTGACTTCATTTAATGCTCTAAAGTCAACCACTATTCTAAACTTTTGTTTACCTGAATTGTCAATTTTCTTTCGCACTAGTAAAAGAGGAGAGTTCCAAGGACTCCTTGAACTTTCAATAATATCGTTATCCTCAAGTTTCTTAATTTGCGTATTTATCTCATCTTGTTGTGCATGAGGAAGTCTATAAGGTCTTCGGTATATAGGCGGTTGGTCGTTTTTTAATCTTATTATATGAGTTCCCGCGTTGGTGAAGGTTAGCATGTCCCCTTCCATATGAAATATGTTATTATACTTCTCGCATATTTTATAAATAGATTTTTTCTCATTCTCATCCATATGATCGGTTCTTATTATTTGTCTCAAACGCGTTATACGTTCATTATAATTATTTTTTGTTTCTACCGTATATATCTCATATTCACTATCATAATTTATCTTATTTATATCGGTTACATCTATGTCTTTTATCTCCTCAGATATATTCAACATACTAACTATTGCTTTCCCTTTATTCACAGTAGACACCGTACTACTGCAACATACGTCCTTTGTAATTTGTTGTTTGTGTATGTAAATACTTTTACTTTCCACGACTGGATCAGCTATTGCTATTTCTACGACGGTTTCCGTACGTGGTTGCAATTTAAAAACAACAGAACCGCAATGTTCTTTGTGCAAGGTTGCCTCATCATCTTGAATAATTAACCTATTTTTGGCTACGTCCACCATTACTTTGTTTTTTAGTAAAAATTCATGTCCTAATATACCGTCCTTGGGTATAGGAAATAACATTCCCACTACATAAAATTCTATGTCTATATTTTTGTTATTTATTATAACTGGTATTTTTATTTTGCCTATTGTTTGTATTAACTCCTTATGAATGCCTCTTAAATTAATTTTTTGTGTTTCATCTATATTTAATTGTCCTTGTAAACAATTTATTTTAAGTATATTCACCTGACTACCTGTATCTATTAATAAATTTAACTCGTTTGTTTTGCTCGCAGGTGATATACATGTTATGTGATTGTTTTCTAAAGCAGCGACGATGTGGTAACATTGTGCATTTCCTCCGCGATTATTTGGTTTATCGAACGAGTACCACGGTCCTCGCCCGACACGTTCACGTTTCCCGAATTGCGGTTCCTACTTTCATTATTACGTTTTTTATAACATGCACTTATATCATGGTCACTTCGTTTACAATATACACATGTGGTTGCGCGTGCGTTATAATTTGTTGGTGGTTGAGTAAAACTATTCCGATTACATGGACGATTATTATTACTTGCAGGTTTATTTCTACATTGAGCTGCATAGTGATTACCATTACAGTTATAGCATTTAATAGGTGGTCTATTAAAATTATTTTGCTGAGTGTAATTATTTGTCCGTCCTTGATAACTCGGTTTACTAAAGTTATTTGGTTGGAAATTCCTATTACGACTATTCGTATTATTATTTCTTGTATTATTCACACGTTGGAAATTATTATTATTTTGTCGTGAAGCATTATAATTGCCTTTATTAAAATCGTTCCTGTATCCGTTATTTTCTCTTTCTGAATTATATTCTACTTCTTCTGCCTTTGCCAATTGCTTAGCTACCTCTAATGTTTTAGGATTTCGTGCCTTTACAATAATAATTAATAATTAATTTAATATTAAATTTAATTATTTATTGATGTACACTACCACAAAAAAAAATTAAGATGCAACACCAGATATCTCACATTTTGGTCAAATTGAGTTAGCAACACTGTCTTATTAAAAATTTCGCGCGGAATCTACTGATATTTTCAGTTTTAAGATAAAAATAATAGATAACGCACTAATCAAAAAACCGATAACAGACGCTATCTAAAATGTTTTTGTAACAGTGGCTATCTCAGTGTTTATCATGTCTACACCAGCTGTAACAATGAGTTCCGCCGAAGGTAAGCGTATATCTCTTAATATTTTATGTTTGTATTGAAGTTTGAACTTAATTAATACATATATTTTAGGATTAGATATAACACACTATTAATTTAGTAAAACATCTTAGTTTAACACAGAAAATAACGTCTTGCTAGAAATGTGGTTTAGATAGCCAGTGTTTTACATTTAAGTTTAATGAGATAGCCATTGTTGTTAAATAGATTAGACTGTACATTCTAAACATGACTACACAATAATATTATAAACTTATACAATATAAATAGTTACAATTAATGTCCATCAATACAAATTTGAAACGAGTTAAAAAATAATAATAATAATAATAATAATATTAGGTATAATATTAATAATATTATTATTATTTAATATTAATTTTTAACTCGTTTCGAATTTGTATTGATTAATATACCTAATATAATATTATTAAAATATTTTTATTTTAAATGTTTTTATAGTTTATACAAGCAGATTAGAAAAATGTGTAGTTACCATAACAAAAATAAATAAAATATTTTATAGTTATATTATTATATTATTATTTATTAATGTTGTGTTTCCCTCAATTGTAATATTTTCTTGTAGACATGGTGAGTGATAGTGATTCATATTATGGTACAGATGATCTGTTCACTGTAGACTAAATATTTGATTGTTTGAATGAAGTAATAAAAAACAATTTACACGTAAAAGCAAAAAATAACAACAAAAATAAAATTAATAATATCATAAATAATGGAAATAATATATTATTATCCAATAATTCTGTTGAACCTCAAACATCTAACAAAATGATTAGTTCTGATGACTTAAATTTGGAAAACTTGGACATTCTTTATTTGGAAAATGGAATTCTTAAAGAATTTGATGACCTAACTAATATTAATGTATCAATTAATCAAGACTGTCAAACTAGTTTTTATTCTCATATTTCTATAACCAACGATAAGCTTTCTAATACTAAAGTTCCTATACTTGAAGAAAATCCACCAGCTGATGAAATGCACATTGACAATAACCCAATTAACATAGAATCTTATAATGTCCTCAGAGAAAGGAAGAGAGTTGCAAAACCGGAAACATGGACTCGTGGTAAAGCACAAATGAATAGAATGCGAGGAGAATCTTATGTAGGTTTTAGGAGGGCAGATGCAAAGAGTACAAATAAAATACTTCAAGATGTTCAACGAGCCGCTCGGGTTATGGGGCCTCCTTGTCAATCACCAGTCTGCAAAAAATGGATAACTAGGCTTTGTGATTCTGTAAGTGAAGAAGATCGTCATATTCTATTCAACGACTTTTGGAAAAATATGTCTTGGGATTCCAAGAGAATGTACGTTTGTTCGACGGTTGAAATCAAAGAAACAAAACAAAAAACTACAGGAAACACGCATTCAAAAAGAAATTCTAGCTACTTCTATTATCTGAAAGTTCATGACAAAAGAGTACCAGTTTGCCAATTAATGTACCTTCAGACATTTGGTTTGAAAAAATCTGAAGTTCACTATTGGCTCGCAAACTTCCATCAAAATAATATGCCAGTGAAAAAAATGTCAACCCGTTTTCCGCAAGAAAATGAAGAAGATTGTGATGAGGCCGATTTATTTGTTAATGTAGATCTCACATCAACAACTAACCCTCCAATAATGAAAAAAGATCGGACCAACAGCTTCTAACGTTGAGCAGCTTTTTCGATAATCTGCCAACACTACCATCCCATTATTGTAGGAAAAATTCGAAGAAGCTTTTCTTGCAAACTGACATAAAATCTTGGAGTCAATTGTATGAAATGTACAAAACTAAATGCTTGGAAAATTTTGAAGCACCCATGTCAAGGTTTTCATTTGATAAAATAAAGAGAGAGAAGAATATTGAAATATTCATCCCTAAAAAGGACAAGTGTGACATTTGTTTTAGTTACGAGAATAAGCAGGTTTCTGAAGAGATATATTTAAAGCATCTGGACAAAAAGAAGCTGCACGTAACGAAAAACATAACGACAAAGTTGCTGCTCAAAATGAACAATGTCACACTATATGTTGCGATTTAATGGCCGTTCAAACTGTGCCCTATATTAAAGCTAGTGCAGCATACTTTAAATTAAAATTAACAGCCCACAACTATACAGTGTATGACTTAACAACACACGATGCAATGGCGTATTGGTTTGATGAAACACAGACCTCACTTAGCGCTACCACATTTGCATCGTGCCTTGTGATTATATCAATGAGTTGTTGAACAAGTCATTAAAAACTGTAATCATATATTCAGACGGGTGCTGTTATCAGAATCGAAATTCAGTGCTCTCAAATGCACTACTACATTTAAGTATGTCTAAAAAGGTAACGATCATACAAAAGTATTTGGAAAAAGGGCACACTCAAATGGAGTGTGATAGTGTACACAGCACTATAGAACGCCAGTACAAAAACGTTGATGTGTATCTGCCTAGTCAGTTCGTAGTTCATTCAATAACTGCAAGAAAACTTCCTTTTTCCATATCGTGCAAAATTGTTGAACTACAGTTTCTTTAAAAATTACAGTCAAAACATGATATACAGTTCTATACGTCCTGGAAGAAGCTCTGGTGATCCGACTGTAACTGATTTACGTATGCTACAGTATGAACCTAATGGAATTATATATTACAAGCTCAATTTCGATAATGAATTAAAAGAACTACCAGGCAGGCCAAAAAAAATGCAAGCAATATCTTCATTTCCAAACTTGTACACTACAGAAGCTAAAATACCCAAATACAAATGGAATGATTTACAGTTTTTAAAGGAGATGATGCCATCCGATACGCACTCATTTTATGACAATATACCTTATGAAAATGAAAGCCGAAAAATGTTAAAAAGACAACAGCTAAATAATGAAAAGCACAGGGAGAAAATTTTTTTGGAAACAGAAGGTGCCAAGAAGAAAAAAAAGAAATAACCAAAGTAACGAAAGCAATATCACAAGCAATACAATGTGTATTCATGTATTTAATAGTGATTAAATTGTATTGATTGTTATGTATTTGTTATTAATTAAAGTAAATTAATAAGCAAAATATTGTGATTTTTAAACTTAGGACTAAAGGAACATTTTTATAATTTTTATATTTTATTTTATTTAGTTTTGTTGTTTATTTTATTAAACATTAATATGTTTTTATGTTAATTAATAAAGTTTAATTTCGTTTCATTTTATTATATTGTTATATTTTTTCATAAATCACTTGTAGTGTTACCGAGAACTATTAATATCATAATAGTATTATACAAAAATGCATCTTAAATTATATTGACAACTATGTCTATCTAATGTTTACAAACGATAACACAAGCTATCTCAGGAATTTTTTTCGATTAACTTATTTTTAAGGTTTTTAACTTTTCTGAGGTAAAAAAACAACTTTATGATTATAAAACAAATTAAAATATCATTGAAAATCATATTAGTTCCCTTTAAACCAGTTTTATTGCTCTACTGAGAAGTTAAAAAAATGAGTTATGAGGTGTTGCATCTTAAGTGACTTATTGTTCTTATAGGACTTATTAATCCTTTTAGAAAAATATTCAGTGTTTGTTCTTTTAAAGTTTCGTGAATTACTTTTGCTTCTGATTCCTCTTTATTAAGTGTACACGCATTACATAATTTATAATACAATTTCTCTACTCTATGGCAATAATCATTGACGTCTTCACCATGACGCATCTTAATGGAATTTAATTGTATCTGCAAACTTGAAGCAGTTGTCGTATCTTCAAAAGCATCCGATAAATAACTCTTAATGTATACCCATTTAGCAACGTTTTTATATTTTATCATTTCTAATGCTCTACCGGATAACCTAGTTGTTATATATTTAACTAAAGTCGGTGCGCATTTTTCTTCAACCAAATTTACTGCCATATCACATGGATTTATGAACGGATAGATATCGTCTTCTCCCATACACATAGGTATAAGCTTAAATGCTTCCTCTAATTTTATGGTAACCATTTTCTTTACACGCGGTTTTCTCCCGAACGTTAACTCAGTATGTTCAAAATCGTCCGTAACCTTTTACGTGTAACCTTTTTATTGTCTAAACTTAAACTTCTCTCCAAGCTGTGTTTTATTTTCGTGCTCTGGCGTTCACTTGGGTTTCTAAATAGACTAGGGCGTTCTTTCGGGCTTCCAATAGGGCTAGGGCTTTTACTAGGGCTAGGGCTTCTACTAGGGCTTCCCAAATTAATCAACTGTTGGGTTTTATTTAATACTTCTAAACTCAAATCTGGAGTTTCTAAAGACGTCTTATTCGATGGATTAGCTACTTCCAAAGGAGATGTACCTGTGTTCTCCATAAATTGCTTTCACACTCATTTGATACGTTTTACAATCAACTATAATAATATAACTCAATAATAAATCTCAATAATATATGCCCTTTAATAATTCTCAATAATAATCTCAATAATTCAACAATATGCCTCAATAATAATTCTCAATAATAATCTCAATAATTCAACAATATGCCTCAATAATAATATAATAATTCAATAATAACTCAAATAACTCAATTTGCCCTCAATAATAATATAATAACTCAATATTTCTCAATAATAATTCAAATAAATCAATTGCCCTTTAATAATCAAAAAAAAAAAAATTCCTAAATAGTTTTTTTACGACCTACTTAAATATATTCAGTTACTTAAATGATATTTCTTAGGTTTTATATTTTTGTAACATATATCCGTGTAATAATTTAATTAACTATTCACTCACAATAATGCGACGTTCGTTGATGTTGTCATCCTGTCTGATACTTTCTGCAAAATTGAATTGAATGGTCTTCTCTTCTGGAGTTATCAACGAGGTAGACTGCGCAATCTTCCTTGTTGATGGTAGCCTTTGACGGTTTGCCTCCTTGAAAAGTGAATCCTGCCGACTGCGCCAAATTGTTGCGTGCCAGTATCAGATTTGAATCCAAATGGTTAATTTGAATGAAAGTTAAACTTAATAACGTAATATGTTTTATTGCATACAAACAAAATACATGTAACAAATTAAATAAGTGGCTGAGTGACGTGAAAGTGCTCAGTTGTTGATAGCTTTGGTACATCTGCCGTTGCTGGTCTTCGGGCTCCCTTATATATTGTGGTGCGTCTCTTGTTTACGTCGTGTTGTCGCCTTCTGGGTAAAACCAGGTGTCCTTGTTGTTGTTGTTGCAAATTCGGACACGAATTTGAAAATGTGCAATAACATCTCAAATGCATCTTTAGTGCACTATAATTATTGGTGCGCTTACTATCCCGACACGTGTCATGGTCATAGTAGCATCCGCATTACCCTTGACACGAGGCATGGTCATACTAACTTAGCCTTGTAATCTCGTAGATATCTTATAGATATCTCATAGCCCATAACAATACCTACGCGTATATGACGTACGACATACGCAAGACCGTATATTTTAATGACATATTATTTTATATATCGTTACTATGCGCGGCTGCGGAATGCGTATTGGAGCGGTAACGTAAACGCATAGGTCAGTGTATAGGTTACAGGTTTATAACAGGTACCTACCTAACGTATAAATACGATACCTATAAATACCCCGGCCGTGGGTATGGTAAATATAATATAGACGAGAACGGTGCGCGTCTAACGTCGTAATGTATACGACAAGACTTGACGATGTGTCGTACAGTACACACATTCCACGACCGCTGCATGTACATTCGTGTATATATAGATATAGGTAGTTATAGGTTCTGTACTGCAGACTCGCGCACGTCCGGATCTCTATACAGGGCGATCGTACAAGTCCATATATACAAAGCAATATAATATATTGTAACTGTATAATATATATATATATATATAATGATATACGTGTGTTATACGAAAACGGGGGGATTTAATATCGTATATATATATATATAGGCATATACATATAATATCGTGCTCGCACAGTACACGCGGATGAGACGTGACGTTTCGGAATTCCGATCACCCTGTATATGTGTTTGCAGGTTATACGCACTAAGTCGAATACACGTACCTATATAGGTACGTTTGAATTTAAAAAATCGGTTTCCGACACACGTCGCAATAATGTGTGTACGCTCACACGTCTCTCATCGCGAGCAGTCAGTCAGATTTCGTCACATAGTATTTTATATTATTATTTATTTATTTTCTTATTGCGACAACGACGCCGACCGCGTACCATCCGCCAAACCGCATAGACTTTACAATAATATATATACCTTACGTATCACGTTGATATCGACGCATCATACACATATACGTATATATAGACTATATAACATCACGTCGAACGACGTGTACGCGCCGCAATCGCGTTTGAGTGCGTACATCGTGTTATTGATTTTATCGTCCGAATACATGTATAGGTGGTACGCAGGAAGGTATTACGCTGATACAGTCGCGCACTTTACTCCCCTATTTCACGATATGACGTACGGTGGTGGTAGGTACCTATATAATATACGAAAAAAAAATGTTTCATTTCTCACGTTCGACGCCGGAGGGTGTTTGGTCGTTGGCACTGAGCTGCTTGCGCTTGTATGGCTGCAATACGATTGCGCGCGGTCCTTATCAACGGTACCTTTTTAGGTGTACGATTGCGCGTGCTAAATTATTTTTGCTTCTAAGCAACGTTGCCAAATATACAAATAATAGGTGCGTGGTAAATATCCGATTAGATTCCAATTTAGGCGATCCGTACGTAATTTATTACTTAATATTTCCGATACCAGACAAACTTTCCATCAGTAAGAAGTAGATAATTTTATTTTAAATCATACTTTTATCTTTATTGTAAATTCCCTCACATGTACGAATATACCTAAACTATGATCTCGCATTGTATGTCTATACGTATTTACTGAAATGTCAGTTGTGTTCATGTTCGTGTTCGAGTTGTAGCTGTCAACGTATATTTTTCGCATTGTTAACATTTTATAATTAATTTTTTAAAATGGAAAATGAAATTTTCATAATAAGTTCAGAAAGGGGGAGTGATTTGTTAGTGGTGAATAAACACAAATTTCGACACATCAGACAGCGAGTAGATGGAAATAACAGATGGAGGTGCTGTAAAAAACAGTGTACTTGTACAGTCTTAATGACAAGTGACAATAAAGTAATGATAGAAATTGCTGGTGAGCATAACCACCTTGTAGATTCTACTAAAAAAATCGAGAGGCAAGTTCTAAGGGAAAACTGTAAACGTAAAGCTACAAGTTCCATTGCTACCCGGCCAATAAAAATAATTAGAAGTCAACTTATGAATAGCGTTAGTACCGAGTTAGAATATAATGATATAAAATCAGTTAGAAAGGCTATGTATATTCAACGAAGAAAAAACTTTCCTCGTTACCCTTCATCTTTAGAAGATGCCATTACGCAATTGAACGAATTACAAAATGAAGAATTTTTAATGTTTAGAGGGAAAAAATTTATACATTTACCCGATGATTGCACTTTTATTTGCTTAACAACTGAAGAGAATCTTCAATGTTTGACAAGTTGCACAGATATATTTACGGACGGAACATTCGACTATGCTCCAAAATTTTTTTTGCAATTATACACCATTCATGGCTATAAAAACGGTGTTTACGTACCTTTGGTATACTTTTTTTTAAAGGATAAATTTAAAAACACATATATAAATGTATGGAAATATTTAATTAATATATGTGAAAAGCAATCACTACTTTTTAAAATTGATATATTACATATTGATTTTGAAATTGGTGCTATTCAAGCAACTAAAGAAGTTTTTCTTGATGTCAAAATTAAAACATGCCGTTTTCACTTAGAACAAGCTTGGTGGCGCAAAGTAAGTTGAATCAATATGAATATTTTTAGAAATAATTAATCAAAATAAATTTTCAGATTAATGGCAATACAAAGCTAAGAACGGCATACAACGATCAAAAAAACGATTTACAATTATGGCTTAAATCATTTTTTGGACTTTCTTTCATCGCTCCAGATGACGTTGTAGAGCTAATAAGTACGTGTCCAAATATTGCAGATGGACAACTATTTTCTGACTATGTTCTGGAGACGTATGTTGAACCTGGTTGTTTATTTCCGCCTATTTTATGGGCTGAAACGCCATCACTAAATCCTAGGTATATATTTACTAATAAGTCTAAAAAAATATTGTTTACTATATTCATACATTTTCAGAACTACAAACGGGGCAGAAAGTTTCCATAGAACATATAACGCCCAGTTTACTAGCGCTCATCCTCCGACATTTGTTGTTATAAGTACGCTTATGGAAACTCAGGCAGAAACCGTCACTAAATTATCAACCATTTCCAAAGGAAAAATCAAGCCAAAATCAAACGAAGAACTAAAGAAAATCGAATTTGTGAGTAAACAGCACAAAGAATATCAAAAAAATAAAACACCAGAAAACTTACTTAAGTATTTGGCCATAATTGGAAATAGGTATCAGGGCTTTAAAATTTAAATTATTTTATTTATATTATTTTATTATAACGATTTTTTTAATGAATATTTTTTCGATATCTATTTGAATATTTCATATTATTTTATTATAACGATATTTTTATTAAATATTTTTTTTTAATAATTTTTTTAGTAGAGTATAAAGTATCTGTTATTGTTTGAAACTATTTGCACTATTTGTAACTTTTTGTACTATTTTTGACTGATTAAATTATATATTATTAATATATTTATATTTATTTATTTATTTAAATTTTAGTAATAAGTTGGCAACGCGCGCAATCGTACTCCACCGGCTTGTATCGATTGATGAGTTCGTCTCCAAATAATGTCCGTATACAGCAGTATATATAGGTAGGTAGATAGGTATAATACGGTTGAGCATCTCGCTGACCGGCGGTGTTCCTCAGGATCGACGAAATTCGTCTTCGAACATAGAGTTGTATTGACGGTGTGCCTGTAGCCTGTCAATGACTAAGTCGTAGATCTTTCCATCATTGCAGTACTTCTGTACGAAAATTTCGGAAGTGTTACTTTACTTGCTGTTGTGTACAAAGGGCTCTGTAGAGCAGTACGCAAGACCGCTTCCCAAAAACGGTTTTTTTACGAAAAAAAATGGTAGGTATAGATAGGTAGGTATATTCGCAATTTAATATATTTTTTTCCATTGATATTTTGACAAACGGTACGCGAAATCAATCAATACAGAAAGCAAATATAATATAGTACATTGTGAATACATCTTATAAACATCGTAAAATGTGTGGTATTGAAATTGAGAGAGCTTAGAAGAATTTTAAATACTAGTGTACAGGTAAGTACGTTATTTTACGTCTGAGGACTGACATGGGAACATTTTTATCATTATTGTCGTGTCGCTGTATTATAACCCACGGGTCGTGTTTGTGAGAGGTTGAAAAAAAATCGAAAACCCGTCTACTCCGACGGCCACCAAGTACTGCTGCACTATGGCAGACCGATTTCCTACGTGCGGTGAATAGCGCCATTGCGCGTTTTGGGGTCGTTCGCCACCCCTCTTCTATTTGCCTCGACTCATGATGCTACGCAAGCGCTTTACGATCACCGGTTGGATGACGGGCTGTATGTTCTCAGAGTTTATTAACACTAAATGTATACTTTTTGTATGAGACTCTAAATGAGACGCTTACGACAGTATATACTATACTGCAGAACAGTACAATTTAAAAAAAAAAATAAATAAATAAATAAATATTATTAGCCTATTGACCTTCTAGATATACGCTTTATGCAACGCATCTTACTATTTTGTGTACCTACAATCTGATTATAATGTTATACAGTACTAACTAAATATCTCGGCTTCGCTCGTGAAAAAAAATATATTTAAATCGTGAAATTATTAAAAAAGCCTCACCAAAACTGATACATTGAATACACGCGTGGTTTGCCGCAGCTGGATCAAAATATTCATTATTATTACATAGTAGATATTATATATATATACTTAGTATTTTTCGGTCTTCATACAATCCGTCAAAAATATATTATCCAATCACCCGCGGGTAATCGTACGACTAGAATTTTAATAATAACTAGATTCTATATTGTACGAAGAATTAAAAATCAGTACGTGTTCGTGTATCACGGCGATCGTTATTATTCGTATCCCAAATAATAGTCTGACGCATGCACGGCGTCGTGCCATCGTCTAAGTATATAGTTTTTTCATACATTTACCTCATAAAGTATTTTATTTTTTAATTTTTAAAAATTTAAATTGTAGGGTTTAATCAATATTGTACATACTATTATGAGTTATCGTGGACGCGAATATTGATCAATTACAAATTATTATCGTTTTTAAAATCGAACAAATTGTATGTATAATATATTTTAAGGATATTAAGTGCGATAATTCCGAGCTCTCGTTACAATTGAACATTTTTTACATACAGCTACATTGTCGTTTATTATGTGTTTGTTAATCCTAGCGAGCAATTTTCACGACGCGTGACGTCCGCCCTCCGCTGCATTTCGATTATTATAGACATACATCTATATGTCGAGCATAATAGCTGTACATTTGTTTCTCTCACTAAATATTAAACAAAAACCACCCTCAGAACACATCTCCCATTTTGATCAACGACTAAGTGTGTGTGCGTTTACATTTAGTACGGAGCGAGATCCACCGCATGGAAATGGAGCAGCGTTACGAGATCATTTTTCGTTATGAGATCCAATTTGCCAGATCTCGTAACGTTTTCATTAAATATAGACTCTAAAATTCATATAATGCGAAGTCCATCAAAAACTGCCCGGATCTCGGAAAGTAAGAAAAATAAGAATTAGTGTATATCTAGTACGGGCGTGTTCAACGCAGAATGCGCCACTATCAACTTTATGAGAATAAAATAATTAAATGTTCCCACACTATTATAGGTAATAACGCCTTTTGCGAGATCCTGTAGTACGGCAACGTTGCAATATTCTATACTGATCACTTATAATATAAGATTCAATACCATAATAATATGCCAGTGCCAATTCACCAGGGTTTGAGTTTATTACATAATATGTTTAATATATAATTAACAAGCTGATCCCGTGCACTTCGTTGCCCGTTAAAAATTCAAATTCTAAAATATGATTCACTAAGACATTTTCATTGACCATTTTGATTCTCAAAAAACTTCAAGCACCACTTTAAAGTGCGAATTTTGTAACATGATTTCTAATTGCACACTAAATTTATGGCACGATTTTACGAATGTACCGAATAAATTGAAAGCATCGATCTATCATTGTTCAGACTCTACGTTTATCAGTCAATGAGTTACTCAAGTAATGATATTATAGTCATTCTGCTTGGCGTTGCCCGTGAGACTCTTATGATTATGTCAGCAGTATATTATCATGTAGGCAAATTAATAATAGAAATTTATTAATATTATTTATTTTGGGCCCCACGAGATGTATCATGTATACCTACGGAAGCTTATAATATCTAACCCAATAAGTTTCAAAGTTATATTAATTTTTTTTTTACTACAGTGGATAAAATACAATAATATGCCATCTCGTGGTTTTCATATTGTTTTGTTAGTCTATTACTCAATTGCTGTGATTTTGAGATTTACTGTGGACATTGACTAATTATTTCGCTAATTCTTATTTTTTTTGTTATGGTTTTGACAAAATATAACAACAGGTCTACAACTATTATATTCAATCATAACCAACAGAGACCTTATTATAGTTTAATTCTTGCTAGACAGTGACATCATTACATTACATATCATTACATTTACATAAGCACATAAGCAATAGGAGAGAATCATCAGTGAAAAATGTTACAAAAATGGGTAAAATAAATAATAATAATAATGGCCTGAATATACCAAAGTTTAAGTTCTTTTATAATTATTGTTAGTCAAACTTATGAAAACTCTTGTATTCTATTTTCAACTCTTAGCCACTTATACAATATTTTTATGAATTATACCTCAAAATAATTTGCAAATATTCATGATTTTGTCAGTATTTGAACTTCAAACACTAATAAAAAAAATTGTGCTTATTTAATCTTATATTTTTTAACTCAACAAAAAAATGTTAACGATATTTATTTAAAAAAAAACTAAACAAAAACAAATATTCCAAATGCCTATAAATACCATTAAAATAAGTGAAATATTTTGAAAATTTAATTATGTAAAGAAAATTCCAATCTAAATAATTGGTGAAATTTTCAAGTACCTACAACTTATAATTTTTGAATTATAACAACTTTAAATTCGTTTGAGGATAAATCGTTATCATTACGCAAAATTTTTCCTATAGTAATGTAGAGTTTTCTCTGTATATAGCTACTTGAAGGAAAACTTATGGCAAACTTACTGTTGAAATTTTACCTGACCAAATTTTCGCGATTTTGACATATTTCGTAAAAATTCAAAATATAAACGCTTATAAAAAAAATTGTGACTAACGATCTTTGATTTGTTTTAACTACAATAAGAACAAGGCACACATACGGCACTGGCTGTGTTGTTAACTTTGTAGTTATCGCTGCTTTGACACACTATTCATTCTATTTTTTTTATATAATTTTTGGGAATTTATCAATCGATAACTTCAGAATTAAGATAGTATTATAGCACCTAAGTCCGGAATACACGAGGATAGTTTTTCAAGAAAGGATAACAAGCTAGCTATTCCCAGCTCCTATCCTGGCTTAAAAAATGCTAGCTTAAAAAAAAATACATAACCATGTTTTAAGAAAAAAATTATTTGAAAATTTTGCGGCAAAATGGGTTGGCGGCGAAATGGGATACGACCGTGTAAGTGTGGAGGGTAGGGTCAGAGTTTGGATTGATAAATAAATAATTTTTCCCTTAAGTTTTTACCAAGATGCACCACTTCCTTACCTAATTTTTGTGAGTAAGACATTTAATATGATAATTATATTTAAACTGAATACTGACACGACCTTCTGACAAGATGTGTATAATACATTCGTATAGGTGCGTACAATGTACACTACTACGGATCGTGTAATGTGCTTTCTTTATATTTGCTATTTTGGTATACAATGTTTTTAAAAATAAATCAATTGATATAATGTGGATCTCACAGAGTACTTTAGCTACATTGTATGTGTGAGATTGTTAATATGATATATTTAAATAAATCCCGTAATGATTGTCAAAAAATAAATCAATCGATATAACGTAGATCTCGCAGAGTACTTTAGCCGCCTATTGTGTTTGAGACTATTAATAATATGTTATAATTAAATGGATCTAATAACGAATATAGAAAAATAAAATGTGGATCTCGTAGAGTACTTTAACTGCCTAGTGTGTGTGAGATTGTTAATAATATGATATAATTAAACTGATCTCGTAACGAATGTCGAAAAATAAATCACTTGATATTATGTGGATCTCACAGAGCACTTTGGTTTTGGATGATATTTCTTAGGATATAACGAATGTGAGCATGGGTGCTTATAATTATCATTGGTAAAAGTCGATTCCTGTAGATATCAAAAACTATTAACGATTTATTACTTTTATTATTAGTACGTTAAGAGATCTTAATAGTATTGCAGCTAGAAAATGTGTTAAATAAAAATAAAAATGAACGAACGCTATGAGATCTTTTTTAAACATATAGCACGATATAGGGGACACATCTATAGTCTATACATTATTTAAAAAAGAAAAATAATTTAAAAATAATATTATTAGTTGGTACAAACAGCACGAGAGTCGTAAGGACAAACCCAAGACCGATGGTGGCTTAGTCAACGACGAATGAAGATAACGATGCATTTACAAATAATATCTATATTTTTTTTATAATCTATACGTGTTATACATTTATATTGTTTATATATATATTTCATGATTTTAAATAAAAAAAAAGTTGTTATTGTTACCAAATTCAATAATATAACATTCAGTATTTCCATTTTCAGTCATATTTGGTCGCTTGTCTTGTGCGGACTGCGAAATATTAATTATTTTGATATTTTTTTATTTGAATTTTTTTACTGTGTAAAGTGTAAACTTCAGTAATTTATTATTACGATAATAAGTACGATGCTGACAAGAAAAAACGTAAAAATCTTACGAAAACAAATGACTACTTTAAAGGTAAGTGTGCATATAGCTAATATACATAACACAGTAATATTGTAACATTGCGTATTTGCGTCTATAATATCTGTAATATTCTTAATTTAACTACATAATTTAAACTTTATAAATCATAATTAACTATAGAAATTATTATGAATTTTTCCAATTTTATTTCATTTTAATTACTATGCCATAGGTGGTGGGAGTTAGCAGGCATTCAATTAAAGGAGGCGGACATTTTTGTCCTTTATACATAATAATATAACATATTATGTTATATATTTTTTAAATACCAATACCTAATTATTATTTTCAAATTAATTTACAATAATTATTCATTTATTATTAAAACTAATAGAAAATAACAAAAATAATTTGAAATTCACTTAGCTTGTTTATTCGGAGCACACTAGTTGCTTCCCAAAATATACTATAAATATAATCTAGTATTTTGATAGGGCCAAAACAATTTTATCGACACTTCAGAAAAATTGAAAATTTCAGTTGTCTATAAATAGCTCAAAAAAACTCAAAATATTTTGAAAATTAAATCACGTAAGGAAAATGCCAAACTAAATAACTGGTAAAATTTTCAAGTATCTACTACTTATACTTTTTGAATAATAGCAAATATTTAAAATCGTTTGAGGATAAATCGTTATCGTTACGCTATTTGGTAAAAATTTAAAATTCAAACGCACATACAATTTTTCCTATAATGATGTTATGAGTTTTCTCTATAGCTACCTGAAGGAAAACTTATGGAAAACTTAGTGTTATAATTTTAATCCTTAGTTATGAACACAAACATTTTTATGATTTTTCAACTTCAAAATTACTTGCAAATTTTCGCGTTTTCGACTGATTTCGTAAAAATTTGAACTATAAACGCTTATAAAAAAAATTGTGACTAACGATTTTTAATTTTTTTTAGCTACAATAAAAACAACTCATAAGGAACCTTGAATTAAATTTTCAAAACTTTTTGGTCATCCAAAAATTTTTTATCGACACTTTAAAAAAAATTTCTCAAAAAAATCGAAATTTTCAGTGGTCTATAAATAACTCAAAAAAAGTCAAAATTTTTTGAAAATTTAACTATGTACAGATAGCACTGACATTAACATTTGGTGAAAATTTCAAGTATTTTCAGTGATTAGTTTTTGAATTACAACCATAAAAAAAAATCGATTTGGTCGAAAACTGGTTTTGCGTAAAAATTGCCGTTTTTCCGTCATTTTTTTTTTTGTTTTTCTCGATTTTTTTGAAAACTGTTGGAAAATGTTAACTTTTTACCTCTATAATGCACCAAGGATATTCACTTTTACATCAGAAACCACCCCCATAGTTTGAAATTGGAGCATTATTTCGACTAGTTTTACTGTACACAGACACAAAAAAAAAAAAAAACACTCATCATTGTAAAATCAATACATTCATCACTTCGTTCAGAATCTAAAATATAGTAATAGGTATACATAAAATTAGGCAACTAGTGTGCTCCCTGTTTATTACCTACCTGGACCACTACTTAAGGGACGCTATTAATTCTCATCATACTTAATCTTTCCTAATTTTAGCATACAATTCAAATAATATAAGGTGACTTTTGACATTTTTCATGTTATCTCTCAGAATTAATTAAAAATTAAAAATATTGAGTAGGAACCTAATACATCTTTAATTGATCTTTTAACTAAATAAATTATCATTATATTATTTTTATATTATATATTAGAATGGTTGGCAGTTTGTTTTAAAGATGACAATGTATATATATGTGTCCAAATGTATATCCTAAACAATCTACAAAAATTGGATTATATACTATGATAAAATGGAAAGATGGGTTCAAGTATAAAGCTAAAATATTAACAAAAGGAAGTAAGTTTTAGTTTTATATTTTTTTTATAAGAAATGGTAGGTAAATTTTCTATTTTGTGTATCATTTAAAAGACAATATCCAGTGACTTTATTACTGTATTGCATATTATAACTAAAAAAAAGCAGACCCGGCGAACTCCGTTTCGCCACCAGATTAGTTTTATGTAACATTTCGTTTGGTGATTAAAAGATAAAGAAAAAAAATTTTTTTTGTTATATATTTGAAAAGGAAAATATTTATTTCATTTCACAACAGTAATAAATTCATTTCAATTACCTACTAAAATGAAGTGTTATTTAATTGTTTCATTGTAGTGCTCTTTGGTAAACCACATTTTTTGGTTTTTGGTCTGACGTTAACACAAACAAAGCGGATGGTTTCCCAACTCGTGAACACGCAACGTATAACTGTCCATGTGAAAAACAATGATTTTCCAAATTTATCCCGCAAACACTAAGCGATTGGCCTTGCGACTTATTAATTGTCATTGCGAACGCAAGGCGAACTGGGAATTGCAATCGTTTGAAGTCAAACGGAAGATCAGTCGGAATCATTGGTATTCGAGGAATACATACATTTTCACCTGCGTACTTTCCGTTAATAATGTTTGCCTCAATTAAATTCGGCATAAGTCTCTTTACCGAAAGTCGAGTACCGTTGCAAAGTCGCGGTGGATTCAAATTACGCAGTATCAAAATAACTGTACCAACTTTCAGTTGCAAGTTATGTGGTGGAAATCCTGGTATCTCCAGAGAGTTCAAAAACTCCGTTGGATAATTTACTACATCATCGGGATTTGTTATTGAATCAACGGATTTGTATGTCACCAAATCGCCAGCAATTTTTGATTGAATGGTGAAATTCAGTGCGTGGACATCATTATTCTTTGCTGCAAGAATTGCTCGTTGACTTAACCAAGCATAATTCTTATAATTCTCACTAATGTTTGGGAAAACATTTTCAATAAGAACTAATTGAGTGTCTACAAATCGGCAAAAGTCGTTGGTAAGAGTAATTAATCCAGATGTCGCATCAACTGGGACTTTTCCATTTCCAAGATCTAACAATTGTTTGGAAAATTGTGCAGCACTTTGATCATTTTGAAGTTGAACTCTCATATTAGTGGTTAGCGATAATGTTTTTACGTTATTCCATAAAGGTGATGCCTTTAGGCAAGCATTCAATTCATCTGCAGGCGTTCCACGGGGAACTACTGGCAACGTCTGCCTGAAATCGCCTGCCAACAATATCATCAAGCCGCCAAAGATGTTGTTATTTCTCCGAAGATCCTTCAGTGTGAAGTTAAGTGCTTCAAGTGATTTCTTATGTGCCATTGTGCACTCATCCCAAACAATGAGCTTGCATTGCATTAACAATTTTCCCATTGCACTGGATCGGGAAATATTGCACGTTGGAGTATCAATTGTGTTTAAATTGAGTGGCAACTTAAGCGCAGAATGTGCAGTACGACCGCCATCTAGAAGAGTCGCCGCAATTCCAGATGATGCTAACGCCAAAGCTATGTCACATCTTGATCGAATAGTGGCCAAAATCAATGAAATGACAAATGTTTTCCCTGTTCCTCCAGGTGCATCCAGGAAGAATAGACCACCAGTATTATTGTCCACCGCTTGCATTAATGTTTTGTATACTTGTTTTTGCTGTTCATTCAGCAACGGAACATTATTTCTAACGAATTCCTGCAATGTATCAACATTGTATTGCAGCTCTCGATTTAATTCTTGGTTGAATGCATCGTGCATCGATCGATTTGGCGCAATCATTCCTACTTCAATCAGTAGCTTGTTTGCAATAGTCAAGCATTGATCCTCAATCAGAATCAATCCTTCATTGTAGATTTCATCGGTATTTGGATGTCAGGATTATTCGTTTGAATACGCAAGCGATGCAAGATATCTTCACATATGGCGTCTTTGTATTTGTTCCATAACTGAATTGGTTGTGAAGGAAAACATGTGGTGATGATAATTGCGAACAGCGTTCGTATTTGGTACGCATTTGATGAAACAACTGAATCTGCAAGTGTTAAATCCCAATGAGAATCGTTCTCCAGCAAACCCAATAGTTGACATGCTTCTCGATATGTTTGGCATTGGTGGCCATTCACAGTTTTCAAATGCGCAAATGATTTCGGTCCACGTACATTTACTAACAGCAGTCGCAAATAAAAACATTCATCGTTTCTAGGATGAACAGTGTACATACGACCTAGTGCATCAGTTGAAAACACCTGTGGCCAGTCTGGAACTGGGGTTCCTTGTTTGCGACGTTGGAATTTCTTTGTTGATTGATTCCAAGTGTAATACTTGGGCATTTCAACGTACATCAGCGTCGCTGCGAATGGATGTGCTTCACACATTGCAAAGAAGCTAGTCAATGTTGTCGATGGTGGTCTCTCAGCTCGTTGTGCCGCATTAGCCTCAGTGAAGTAAACTCTTTGGCCATTTTCCAAATGCACTGCTAAATGTACAACTGTGGGATATCTTTCATGAATTTGAAATGACAATAATCGCCACAGTGCTTCATTAGTACTGACGTATCTGCCCATTTGGAAGTTGCTGATTTCGTCATTCACATTGTCCGACGCAATACCAAACACAGCCATGTCGCTGCCTTTTGTGACGTACTTGCACAAATATTTGATTGATTTGGCCGAATGACAACTCTCAACGTTTGCATGTGTTTCGAAAATTCGTGATAGCAGCGGGCAATATGGTACAATGAATTCATTTCCGATCTCAATCTCTTGATTTTGAACTTTAACTTTGATAGTTCGACCGTTATCTTCTTTTGAACGCCGACGATAAACTGGATATCCATCGTTCCCTGTGACTGTTTCAGCAACTAACGGTCGCGGATATCGTTTTGTGCACTTTCCATCAGCCATGCAAGGCGATAATGGATTTAATGCACCGCACGGTCCATGCACCATCTGTGTCGTCACAATGTCGTGTAGACGGGGATCAGTGACTGGATCAGGAATTTCAGCTGATATGATGTCATCCACTTCATTTGAATGTAATTTGTTCAGCAACCAAATTAGGATATGAGCATGCGGTAGTCCACGCTTCTGCCATTCCACCGAGTACATATAACAACGTGTGTCACCAAAAACTCGATACTTAGTAAGCACATCCATCATAACCTTGAGTTTTTGCTGAAATACTCTGGCGATTATGTCATGGCGATCTTGCGGTTTTTGACCCGGTTCCAACTCGCGTTCAATTTCCGTCCACTTCGGATTGCATGTGACCGTAATAAATAAATCCGGAGTTCCATAATTTCGCACGTACGTCATAGCGTCTTGAGCGTATTCGTGCATGTGGCGTGGGATTCCGATATAAGTTGATGGGAGAATCGTCAGTCGTCCAATATTCTGAACATCACCATCTGAATGAATAGCATCACGCAAGTGTATATAGTCCTCAGATCGTAGCTTTGGCTGATTGAATCTGATGAAAGCTAAACGTTCGGTCTCGACTTTGACATACATGTCGACAGCGAATTGCTGGAATAGCCGACCGCACTTCAGAATGACATTCTCCTCATGTGTACGAATCATCATACGATACGCATAGTAATTCATTGCGCTTAGATTTTTATTATTCGTTGATACTCCTGAAAATGCAAAATTAAATGAATTGTTAATGGAAACCAATAAAAGTAATAATGGAAATAATTAGTGTGTGAATATTGTACCTGTAATTGGATCGACCATCTTCAACGTGATGTCGTATCCGTCTTGCCCTTGCCAATAAATGATTGGATATTGTAACGCATCGTACAAACGATGTGTCTCGTTTACACGATGCATGATATTGCTTCTTCGCTGAACGACAATGTCTCGTGATTTAGTTGGATCGCCAACAATAATTGCAGCAACATCATTAACGGTGGGTGCATTGAATCTTCGCACATGTTCACCTGTTGGAGTACAATCCGCTCTTATGACAAATTTGTGCGTATCCGATGGCATTCGTTCCAATGCTGTTTTGAACATATTAACCACAGCATTATTAGCGTGAAAAAATGCTTGCAACTGTTCAATAATTCGTCTCTTTAACTGTTGTGCTCCCTGTATATTGCACCGCACGTTCAGCTGATCCACCATCGACGAAATGAAATATATTTGCAGAAATTGATGCGGTTCATCTGGTGTTGGCACCATTGAACCATGCAAATGATATATTTGACCTTGTATCTGTAATTGCAAATAATCATTAAAATTTGTTCATGAATACATTGTAAATCGTGTGATGGTGTAGTGTGTGGTGTATATGAAGTTGTTATGTGTTGCAATTATGTGTTGGTTATGTGTGTTGTATCTTTTACCTTGCAAGTCGGCATGAAGCCGCCTTCTCGAATGATATTAGCTCCAAAGGAAGTCATGCGAAAGCAGTTATTGTATTCAAGGATGTGTTGAAGAAAATGGCTGGAATCGGGATCACTTCCATCAAACAATGTTTTCAGTGGCTGTGGTGGTGTAAGTAATGGATCCAGTTTGACTTTTCCACTTGCGCAGCACAATCCAACCGTTTCTCTTTTGAACTTTACCGCATTGCAATATCGGCATATAGTCGTCATTCGTCCAATATCCAAATTTTCATCATCACTGTAGTTCGCAGTGGGATCATATTGGAATGCCAAGCGATTGTATGATGCCAATGATCTTCGTGTGCTCACGCGATGTCTCAATCGGTCATTTTCTCTTATTATATTTTGTCTTTCTTCTCTTAAGTTCCTTGAATAGACTTGTTGCTGGCTTGCATGTCTTGTGCGGCGGCCGATGTTCGCACGTCGTTCTCTAGGCATTTTGGACTATGGACAGAGTGTTGAATTTAACTTCAAATGCACGATCCACATAATTTACACTGAGCTTAAATGAAATTAACTGAGCAGAGAATAATGACTATCTGTCACACACTTTATCACACACCGTTGCTATTGGTTTGAAGTACATGCTATGTATAATAGATGGCGCTGTATGTGAAAAACGATTTCCCCACTTTTCTGTTGAATTTTTCCTGAATTTTCCAGAATTTTCTTTGCTATAAACCTCACGGAGCCCAAGACCTTTCCAACGAATGCAAAACCGTGGAAATCGGTTCGTGCGTTCTGGAGTTATAGCGTCAGGGAGGAAAACCGGACTTATTTTTATATAATAGATAATAAAATAACATGAAATGTTTAAAATAAATTTTACATATTATACCTAAGTATTAAATTAATTTTAAGGTGAAGAAGACGTTAGTCTTTATTTATCAAAGTTGGGTAAATATTTTTATACGTTTACAATAACTCAAGGTGAAAATGGTACAGCTTCTTCAACTAATACAGTGCTACAGAAAACAAACAATACAAGTAAAATTAAATGTTTATGTATTGTTAAATTTAAATATATTTTTGTTAAGAAATGTTTTCTGATTACTGATATTCATACAGTGGCAATTCTACGATATGTTGATAATAAAGCTCCTACTGAACAAAATTAATCTATTTTTTGGTAGTAGGTAGTCTACATCTGTGGTCTACAATTAATACATTTAGTTTTAAGTGATAACTGATATCTGAGTAATTTATAATAAAAATAAAAATTCAATATACAGAACGGTGGGTACTTTAGCCCCTAAGAACCCCCCCCCCTCCAAAAAAAAACCTGCCACTGTATTTGTATAATATAATATATTTACCTAATAATATTATTAGTAGTAAATTAATTTAATGTTTAGCAGGGGAAGTCACTAAGTCATACTTGAATAATAAAAGAACAACAGGTAAAAACGTACTGAAAAAGAATGTGTTTAAAGGCATCAAGAGTAATAATGATGATTTAATGACTATTACATTACAAAAACAATCAAAAGTTGAAACTAAAGGTATATGTTATAGATTTAATAAAATATGTAATACTTAATACAAGATTAAGGCTCCAGTGCTCTACAGAATAAAGTGTAGATCGTATAGAAAAATATTTTATGAACTCAATGTTTTATTTAATACCCACATATTATTTATTTTTACCAAACCATAATAAATTATACATGTAATATAGTTTTTTATAATTATAATTAAATATATTTTACTGTTAGATATTTCAACACAAAATATAAATGAGTCCTATATGACAGAAGTTGTTAATAATAATAGTTTAGAATTGACTTCTGATTCAGGCCAACAACAATCAACTATTACAGGTTAGAGCTCAGTAGTATATACCATAATATATATTATATATTATATAACTTTTAAAATACATAATATATTAAAGGTTATTTATTCATTATTTTTATTTTTAATATTCTTATTAATAGATGTATCAACTGGAAATGTTAACGAGTACTATCCAGTTAAAGCTTTATATGAAAATGTATCAGATATTATAGAAAAACAAAACTATGTTGAGCACAATGAAACTGATTTTGATGAATTAACTGCTAATTTAGGCCTACCATTGCCTTCTACAGGTTAGAACTCTGGCGCTTAAATATAAAACTACTAAAATAGATGATATACAGATTAAATATTCATTTTTTTATTTTTCAATATTCTTATTAATAGATGTATCAACTGGAAATGTTAATGATTACTATCCAGTTGAAGCTTCACATGAAAATATAGCTGGAACTATTGAGAAACAAAACTATGTTGAGTACAATGTAACTGATTTTGATGAATTAACTGCTAATTTAGGCCTACCATTGACTACTACAGGTTAGAACCTTGGCGCTTAAATATAAAACTACTAAAATAGATGATATAGAGATTAAATATTCATTATTTTTATTTTTAATATTCTTATTAATAGATGTATCAACTGGAAATGTTAATGATTACTATCCAGTTGAAGCTTTACATGAAAATATAGCTGGAACTATTGAGAAACAAAACTATGTTGGGCACAATGTAACTGATTTTGATGAATTAACTGCTATTTTAGACCAACAATCTGCTACTACAGGTTAGAACCTTGGCGCTTAAATATAAAACTACTAAAATAGATGATATACAGATTAAATATTCATTATTTTTATTTTTAATATTCTTATTAATAGATGTATCAACTGGAAATGTTAATGATTACTATCCAGTTGAAGCTTTACATGAAAATATAGCTGGAACTATTGAGAAACAAAACTATGTTGGGCACAATGTAACTGATTTTGATGAATTAACTGCTATTTTAGACCAACAATCTGCTACTACAGGTTAGAACTCAAAAGCATATTTTTTTTATAACTACTAACATTTATACATACCTAAATATTTTTTTATTAATTCATTTTTTTAATTGTTAATATTAGGCGCATTTAATCAAAACTTTAATAAGTCTTATTCTATTGAAACTTTGTATAAAGATTTATCTGAGGTTATCGAGCTACAAAATGTTGTAGCACAAGATTGTGATGATGCTAATGTTGATATATTGACAACTGATTTGGATCAACAATCTTCTAGAACAGGTTAGAAGCATTTCACTACAACAATTTTAAAACTAGTTTTTATTTTCAAAAAGCTGATTGTTTTATTATTGATTTTTCATTTATTGAATTATTTGAACTAGATTATTGTTATTGATTGTTATTTGAAAGTAAATAACTGCTCAGAACTCATAAAAAACATATTTTTCCATGTGTTTACTAAGGTTAATTTTTAACTAAATATGTTTTAGTATTGTTATTAACAGGATATTAGCCATGATTATTATATTGGATGTTTTAATTATTGTGCATTAATAATAATAATAATAATATTTATTTAAAGAAAAACAAATCGATGCATGTTTTATAGTACAGAATATTCATAACGCTAATATATAATGATTAACAACAATTTAAATAAATCAAAATAAAATTCAAAAGATACAAAGTAAAAAGTAAAAAAAAAAAAAATAATTATTAACATTAATTAACTCTTATTAGGTACTTTAGTGTATTTTATTTAAAAATAATAATATATGGTTGGCTTTACTCACTATCCATAGTAGTCAACAACATGCTTATTAATAATAATATCAAACATGAAATAGAACCATATGAAAATGTATTTTGTAGAAATCTTAATCTTATACTATTTACATTTTTATATAAATGGCCAATGGGGGGAAGTGTTCTAACATCTACATGTTTGTTTATTATAAAGTTTTAAATTTATAATTTCTGTTTTTTATTTCCAATAGGCAGTTTATTTGAATCTGATACAGAAACACAAGACAGGTATCCAGGTTTACGGCCTAAAACTAAAAATGTTAAACCTGTATCTAATGACAGTTCAGTAAGTTCAGATTATTCTGAGTATGATTCTGACTATGTGCCTCAATCTAATAAAGCTGTCAGTAGCAAATTGTATGATTCTGATAAAGAAGAAGATAAAGACTTTGCTAATTCATCAGACATCAATATTGATGAGTATGAGGATTAAACAAATATGGTGCAAAAGTTTACTCCAAGTGCATCTAAAATAAGTTCAGAAAAAATATCAGTGCCATTTATAACAAATAAGTTTAATTTTGACGGTGAAGTTGAAAAAAGTAAAAAAACTACTTCTTACAAAAGAGTTTGGGACAAAAAAGACCAATGCGTTTTTTGTGAAAAAAATGTAACAAACTTCACCAGACATATTTTAAGAAAACACAAAAATGAAATTGAAGTTATTAAATATGAAACATTGCCAAAAGGATCAGTTGAAAGAAAACAATTTGCTGATATTTTAAGAAAACGAGGGAATTTTTTATGCAACGTCGAAAGTGGCACCAAAATAAAACCTGTTCGCCGTCCTTATGAGTTTGATATTAAATCAACATCAGTAAGTGATTACTTACCATGCAAGTATTGTCTGGGCATGTTCAAAAAAAAATATTTGTTTTGACACTTTAAAATGTGCAAGAGTGTTAAAAATGTAAATGGAAGTAGAAATAGAGCCCAAGCAGATGGCCAAAATATGCTGATAACAATGACTAGTACAAATGAGGAACTAGAGAAAACTGTCTTCCCTCGAATGGCTAGTGACAATATTTCTTTTGTTGCTAAATCTGATGTGTTGATTACTGCATTTGGAACGAGATACTTAAAATGTCACAAAGAAAAGCATCTAATTGCTGTTGTATCGCAAAAAATGAGAACCCTAGCTCGATTTTTGATTGCTGTAAGAGGTGAGGTTAGTGAAATCCATTCACTTCTGGACTGTTTATCTCCAAAATACTTTGATGTCCTGGTAAAGTGTACTAAACAGATTGCTCAATATAACGAAAAAACTGACAAATTTGGATCTCCATCAATTATTTTAAAACTTGGTCAATCATTAAAACAGTGTTGCGATATTGCTGAATTTATTATGTTAAAAGAAAGTGATGGCGTCTTAACCAATACAAGCAAAAGAGACTCTATAAATAATATTAAATATATGATAGAGAAACAATGGTCGTACGAAATTTCATCAAATGCTTGTAAAGAAATTTACCAAAATAAATGGAATAAACCTGCTCTTCTACCATTGACTTCTGACATTCAACTGTTTAGAAAACATATAATAAATATTGAACAAGAATCTTATAATCAATTGAAAACAAACAAAAATAATATTCTAGCGTTTCGTCAACTTCAAGAAAGCATATTAGTTCAAATTGTTTTGCTAAACCGAAGACGATCAGGGGAAGTTCAAAGAATACTACTTGAAACTTACAAAAATGCAGATTCAGAAATTTCACAAGAGGAAATATTACATGCTTTGTCTCCTATCGAACTAGAGTTAACTAAAAGTTTTAAACGTATAGTTATACGAGGAAAACGTGGTCGAGGAGTACCTATACTATTTACACCTCATATTCAGAAACTCATCAATTATCTAATAACTATAAGAGAATCAGCTGAATTTATAAAAAAAGAAAACCCTTATTTATTTCCAATCATCCAATCATCAGATAGTTCAATGAGAGCCTCAGATTTAATAAGAAAATTTGGTAAAGAGTCAGGAGCAAAATATCCAGAAAACATTACATCAACTCGTTTGCGAAAACATGTTGCTACAGTTACTCAATTGCTTAACTTAACTGAGGGAGACATTGAGCAATTGGCAATATTTATGGGACATACCAAAGACGTTCATAAACAATTTTACAGACTCTCAGATAATGCATTTC
>NW_026083407.1:0-30949 GCF_020184175.1 Aphis gossypii
TAAATCAACAAGATATTGAAATAGATAACCGTTGGATTGTTCCATATTCACCCATTTTATCAAAGACATTCAAAGCACACATCAACGTTGAATCTTGCCATTCAGTGAAATCTATTAAATACATTTGCAAATATGTAACCAAAGGGAGTGATATGGCTGTGATTGGAATTGGTGCAGAGAATTCCAATGATGAAGTTACCCAATACCAAATGGGCCGCTATGTCAGTAGTAATGAATCAGTTTGGCGAATATTTTCTTTTCCTATTCATGAGAGACACCCTTCTGTTGTTCACTTAGCTGTGCATTTAGAAAATGGACAAAAAGTGTATTTTACAGCACAGAACGCAGTACAAAGAGCTGCTCAGCCACCATCTACTACATTAACCAGTTTTTTTGAGACATGCCAAAACGATGATTTCGCACAAACATTGCTATATTCTGAAATGCCAAAATATTATACCTGGAATCAATCCTCAAGGAGATTTATACGACGGAAACAAGGAAAACCAGTTCCAGGATATACAGATGTATATTCCACCGATGCGATTGGCCGGATTTATTCAGTACATCCAAGCAATGATGAATGTTTTTATTTACGACTGCTATTAGTCAATGTACGTGGCCCAACATCATTCCAACAGTTACGAACTGTTGATGGTGAATTGTGTGTATCCTACAGAGAAGCCTGTCAACGTTTGCAATTGCTTGAAAATGACGCTCATTGGGATCAAACTCTCAATGATGCTGTAATATCATCACACGCTCATCAAATACGAACATTGTTTTCTATAATCATATCTACATGCTTCCCATCAAACCCAATTGATTTGTGGATCAAGTACAAAGATTATATGTGTGATGATATTTTGTATCAAATACAGAATAGAATGGGAAATCTAAATATACAAATCAGTGAAGAAATTTACAATGAAGCATTGATTTCAATTGAGGACATGTGAATAAAAAATAATTAAATAAAACTATAACAGTTAAAACTATAACTACTTACTTTTAAATCATTATATATGTTTTATTTAATTATTTTTTATTCACAACGCCCTATCACCAGGGTGACGGTTCTGTTCAGGAGAATTTTTTAAAATACGTAGGCACAAAAACTGCCACATTACAAATCTTTCGTCGTGAATTCGACGTAATATTAGCACTATCAATACGATTAAATTAAAAATTAACACACGGCATACGAAAATGCAAAAAAAGAAAGTAACACACGGGCAACGCCGTGTCGGGTCAGCTAGTATTATATAAATACATACCATGAAGATTTTTTTGGTGTCTATTAAGATGTGACTTGTATTTAAATGTTTAAATAGTGCATGGGAATCGAATTCCGAGATGAGATTTTTTATGAGTCGACAAATTACGCTTCGCGTTAAAAACCGATGGACACTTATCGCATTTAAACATGTTTAAATAAAGTGTTTAAACACTTGGAAAAATTGTTAATATTGTTGTGTAAGGACTGTAAAAACGCGGAGATAATACGTACGAAATGGTTGTCTAGAACAGACTGAACGTACATCGACGGGTAACGGAGAAAGTGTCTTAGCATGAGCGGTGATGAAGACAAATTAAGCCAGGGTTAGGTAAAATATTATTTGGGAATTAGGTATATCACTATAGATTTTTAACTATTTTGGGTATCATTGTATTGAACAGAGCATCGATAAAATGGGTAATACCATGAATTAAGATATACTGGATACGGAACGGAGCAGGTTATCAGTCCATAAAAATGAAACTGAAAAGTGCTAAGACAATCAGCTGCTGTGTCAAGAATGCTAGCGCTCTCTAGTTATATTTTACTATATTATATTATACTCTCTAGTTGTATTATATTCCCGCACTTTTTTTGAAAATATATTATTGTATTTGATTTGTGTCACAAAAAATGTGGGCAAGAGTCAAAATATTTTGAAATTTATATGATGTATTTTAAAATGCTAATACAAACATCTAAATAAAATTAAAAATATTTGTGGCAATAAGTTTTTTAGTTGCATAAAAAAAACTAAATATATTTGGTTGAAAACGGCTTCTGCGGTTCTGCTTAAAAATCCGAGTCAATTACGACCACTCAAAAGTACCAACTAGATTATCTTTCCCATCAGAAAATATTATGAAGTTGAAAATAGAAGCATTATTTCTATTAGCAAAAATGTTTACTGCAGATAGAAAAAAACACTCATCATAATATATTATTATAATAATAAATATAATATACCATATAATATATTATATTTTAAATTTTAAAATAAAATAATATATTTTTTTGATAACAATTAGAGGTGGTTAGTTTTTATAACACGTGATTACAAATTGTTGATGATAATTTGCATTTTCTCATTATTTTATTAAATATTTTTAAACATATTTTATATACATTTATACGTCTTCCATGGTAAGGGAGAACAAATGTTGTATACAAAACTGTCCAGGGTTACATAAATCTAGGTTTAGCATCCCAGAACGTTCCTTCAATGAATGGCAAGAAGCAATTGGAACATCTTTAACCAAAAGATCAAGAATTTGTGGAGCTCATTTTTCTAAAAATGATATTCACGATACTTGGACTTCCGGTGAAGGGTCAAATCAGTATTCGGTAAGTTGTAAGTTTAATTTTTGATTATAATCATTGTCAAATATACCTAACATAATATACTTAGTATAATGCTAAATTATATCACTGATGCTTACTAAGTTTTTTGTTCTAAAATATATATAGATATGCTTAAAAAAGCCAAGATTAAAAGATGGAGAAGTTCCTAAATTACTTTTAAATGGAAATGCTGGAAATGTTGATACACCCATCACTCTCAATACCTCAAGTAGTTTTAATGTTGAACCTAGTATTTACTCTGCTTCAGAAGTTGTTGAAATCAATCAGGTTCAAAAATTATTTTAATTTTTTATTACCATATACATTTTTTATAAATAGCTTAAATAGTTAATTCTAGTCTCTGATTTTAACTGAATACATGATTATTAATTAATATGGCCGTAAGTCAATACAAATGTATTTGTATTTTTTAAATAAAAATAATAATTATTTAATAATATATATTATATATTTTAGAATACTAATGAAAATATGGAATGGAGTGTATCTTCTGATATTAATACTAGTTGTACATCTCAAACCAGCAGTACAACGTTGTCAACTAATTTTAATGAAAATTCGGAATTATATAATCTTTTATTAAAGAAGAGTTATGACATAAAATTACCATCTTGTTGGTTAAATGATCTTACAACTAATAAAAAACTTAAAACTAAATTTATATCATTTTTTAAAATGGGATGTTATGGCAACAGGTGTCAAAGAATTGTTGAAAAGCAACTAGTAGTAACTGAAAGTATGTATTATGAATAGGTACATAATAATTTGAACTAAGAGAATTAACACATATTTTATAATATTTTTTTAGAGTCTGAACATATTATATATGTACTCGACGTTCAGCTCTCTGTTGAAGAAATAGAAATGTTTTATCCTACTTCATCTGTTACTTTAACAAAGCCCACCATTTTAGATATTGAGAAAATAATAAGTACTCTTGATAAAGCGTATGTTTGTTATGGTGCAGCCTTGGTTTCTGACTTTCCAAATGTAAAACCATCTTTTGGATTTCAATATACCATGAGCAATGGTTATTGGAAACATTCAAACTGTAAAAAAATATCAATTGAAAATAGGTAAGAATAAGTAAACTGTACATTTTAATAAGCTATTATAGTTGAAATCTGAAATTGCTGAACTTTTGTATAGTGGTATGTGTTCATGGTGTCAACGCCTATCTTTTTCATTGAAAAGAAAAAACAAGAGGTTAATGGATGGAGACAAAATAAACATATTTTTCTCACCATCTAAGTTAAAACCCCTAAATAAACTAAGATACACCAAGAGGGTAGTGAGACAAAAGGCTGCAAGAGCCAATACTAGAATCATGAAGCTTCAAAATAGTTTAAGGCAGGTACAAAACCAAATGAAAATTTTTTCTGAAGAATCATTAACAGATATAGTTGAAAAATCTGGTATTTCACAAATCCAATCAGATTTATTACGTGAAATATTTGCAGCTGCAAAACTGAAAAACAATAAAAGTCGTCGTTACTCAGAAAATTGGATGCTCTTATGCCTATTATTTCAAATTCGGTAATTTTTAATTGTTTAGCGTTATTTTTTTAATACAATCTTATTTTTATCTCAAAAAAATTAATTCATATTGTATCTATTTAATTTTCTATAGATCTCCCTCAGGATATAAATTTTTGAAAGAACAAGGAGTTTTGCCATTACCATGTGTTGAAACAATTAGAAGACATTTGCTAGCAGTAAAAAATGGATGTGGTTTTGACCTATCATTTTTTAAGCTCCTGAAAAAAAAATGTTTAAGTTATATACCGAGTCAAAAAAAAGGAATTTTGCTTCTTGATGAAATTTTTTTGAGAAAAAATATTCATGTCAACAGCAGAAGTCTTACTTACAGCGGATTAGAGGACTTTGGAGGAGAGATAAAAAATAAGGTTGGGAGTTCTGAAGAAGCTGACCATGGATTAGTGTTCATGTGGCAAGGGTTAGCAACCAACGTTACTCAGCCTATAGCTGTATTTGCGTCCAAAGGGCCAGTTAAAGGTTTTACTATACTTAACTATTTTATATATTTTCACATTTTTTTTTTTTTTATATATAATGTTTGTTGAAATTATAGGTGTTGATTTATCTCTATTACTCGTAAAGGCTATTCTTTTGCTGGAAGATGCTGGGCTACAGGTTTTAGGTGTAACATGTGATGGTGCTTAAACTAATAAGACTATGTTCAAAAACCTAGGAATAAATGGAAGCAAATCAGAGTTAAAAAACTATTTTATTAATCCTTTCGACGAGCTTAGAAAAATATTTGTTTTTAATGATGCTTCACATGTAATAAAGAATATAAAAAATCGTTTAGTTCAAAAAAAATTGTTGAAGGTATTTAACTTACATTTTAGTTATAACTTTTTAATTATAACTATATTATCTAATTTAATTAAATACATGTTTAAGAATATTTCATGAACTTTTTAGCTTCATCCATTGAAAAATTATGTCAAATGGGAACATTACTGTTCTGTTTTTAATAACGATTCAAAAACCATGTTGAAAATATGCCCAAAAATAACTAAAGCCCATATTGAATTAAACAATCTATCAAAAATGAAGGTGAAATATGCCACACAGGTAATAGTTTGTTAGGGATTAATGTAGTAATATGAATAATAATAATTAAAAAATATTAATTGTATAACATTGGTAAAAGTGTAAAGTGTCAACTACAAAAGAATATTATTTATGTGTCTATTGAAATAAATTTAAAATACTCATGTTTAAATAGATATTTAGTAATTCAATGGCCATTGGTATCCGATTTTACCGTGATCGGAAATTAAAAGAACTTGAAGATTCTTTAGAAACTGAAGAATTCACATTATTCTTGAATAATATGTTTGATGCTCTAAATAGGAAATTTCCTGCTGAAGGCATTAAGAAACACAGCAAAGATTTAGAGGTTATTTATGTGATTCTGTTTTGTGTGTATTGGCCATGAATTAAGATAACTATCTTAATTTGTGGTATTGGCTAATGGCATTTGTTCTTTATATGTGTCTGTGTTTTTATATTTAACTATTTATCTATAATTTGTAGTACTTAATATCTTAATAAATCTAATAGGTTGGGTTATTTAGAGAAATTGGTTGATTATTTGTTTATTTTATAGTAATAAATGTTTAATATTAGTGTGCATAATTTATATAAACTTAATTAGCTAATTATATTTTTTATTCTAAAAAAGGTATTAAACCAAAGCCTTATTTGGTTAGATAATTGGGAACAACATTTCATATATGGTAAAATACTGGAAGAAGAATTTCTAACTAGAAATACAGCAGATTCTTTGAGATTGACTTTAAAATCTAGCATCGATTTAGTTACATATTTACTTGATGAATGCAATTTTCAGTATGTTTTAACTTCCAAGTTCAATCAAGATGCGATTGAAGTAAGCAAATCATTTCCAATTAATTAGTGTGTATTAAAAGTCTTAATGCTATTTATTGCAGAAATTTGTTGGTATTGTGAGACAAACAGCAGGACCTAATGACCACCCTGCTACTCCAACATTTCTACAGCTGTACAGACTATTATCTGTATACTCGTTAGTCAAACCACCTAAATCAGGAAATTGTTCATTATCAGAAGGTACGATTAAAATTTAACTAATTATCTAATTGAATAAATATAATTAACATACCTAGTACCTACTTTAGATTCCAATTATAGTCCTGCATTAACAATAACTGATTTGAAAGAAGCAGCTATGAAAAATCCATCACAACGAGTTGAAAAGATAAATCAACTAAAATCTCAGATAGACTTGATTGTTGAAGAAGGTAGATGGGACCTAGATGATTTATTTGAAAGTTCTGACTTTAGTAAAGCTGGCACATTTGACTGTGTAGTTTATTACTTAGCAGGGTAGTATATATTATTTATTGTTAATCTGTATTCTGTAATACTACTTTTAGACTACAGTGTAATGTATAGCCAAAGTATAATATACAATTTATAATTTATATTTATCTATTTGATTAGATATTTGGCCAGACGGATTGCAAAAAAAACGGATTGCCCTGACTGCTTAGCTGGGATTAAGAGCTTTGATGAAGTTACCACAAATCATGCTGAATTAGTGAACCTTAAATCTCGAGGCTATTTAACTCACCCAGACAGTAATTTTTATGTACTACTTAGGAGCATTGAGAGTTCATTCATGAAACATGCAAATAGTGCCCATGTGTTTGATGATACTGTAGAGGACTTCATATCAAACAATTATATAGTACCATTTCCTTGTAACGTCCATAAATAAAAGGTCATATTGGATATATTAATATCATATATCACAATGAGAATGCGTCAACATTCCTATATGACTAATAAAAAACTAAAAAGTCAAAACAAAATAAAAAAGAAACTGTCAAAGTTAGTTTCCAAATAGTGTTAAAAACAATTTATTTGGAAATAATTTATTGTATACAATTAAGTTATGATTAATAAATAAAATACATATTAAAAATTTGAGAAATTTAAATATTTAAGTAGGGACCCACTAAAATATTTAAGTACCTATGGCACTGGCACATCGGTAAAATAAATGATTTTTGAAATTTTGAATAATTTAAAATTTTCTGTGATATTATTGATAATAAGTACATACATTATACACTAGGGCTAAAGTAGCGCTAGGTGGTTTGACACATCTTAGCAATTAGTGTATTCAGTTTATCACATTCCGTTCCGTATCCAGTATATCTTAATTCGTGGGTAATACTAAAACCCGGGACAGGACGGGACGAGACGGGAGCGATTCCATTCCAATTGTGATAACAAAAACAGTGTTGCCTGAACATTCCCAGCGAACGAAAAACTTTCTATATACCCATAATATTACATTTAATATATTTAATCTGTGGTTAAGTCCAAAATTAATAATAAAACTTATAAAACGTAAATCAAAAAGTTAATTAGATTATACCCTACCTATTAATAAAAAAATTATTATAAAATATTCATTATTGCGTAAACGGGACTACATTCCAACGCCACAGGTATTATGAGGTGTAATACAAATTGTAGACGGGACTGGCTGTAATTAAGTCCCTAATTAAGTAATACTTATAAATCGTATATCAAAAAATCAAGTAAATTACACCCTACCTTTTAATGAAAAATTAGCGTAAAATATTCATTATTAAAGAAACGGGACGCGATTCCAATTTCACAGGTACTGAGATGTAGTCCAAATTGTAAACGGGATGGACTGTAATTAAGTCCCGCAATAAGTAATACTTATGAAACGTATATCAAAAATTCAAGTAAATTATACTCTACCTTTTGGTGAAAAAATTAGCATAAAATATTCATTATTTGATAAATAGTTAGAACAATTTTTTTTAAAAATTTTAAATTTCTTGAGAAGTCAAAATATTTTATAATGTAGGTGCAGACAATTATAATATTTAATTATAACCAATGAAAAAATGTTCATGTGTATCAATTTTGTCCCTTAAGAAAAGTGCTCATATTAATAATTATATGAACATTTTATTAAAATTTAAAGTTTCTATGGTTATTCATTTTTGAGTTACAACAGAAAAAATAATCAATTTTGTCGATAGGTACCTAACGGGTTTTGTGTAAAAATTAAAAATTTTCTAGCCGCTTTTTAAAACTACTGGAAATTTTTCACTTTTGAGTTTTGACCCAACAATTGCCAACTACATTTTCTTTCTTATCGGAAAAGATGTTGAAGTAGAAAATCGAACCATTTTAACTGTCCTAGTAGGCGATGGTAGACACAAAATAAAAATAAAATATAAAAGCACAAATCGTTTTGAAATCAATACATTCATGGGCGCCGCACGGCCACCACCCCCGCTATTTCAGTTAATATTAATTGTTTTATCAGTTAAAAAAATAATAGTATACGTCTGCGGTTCTTAACCTTTTGTAGAACCACCAACCAATACCCCTACCATTTTGTTTTCGAATATCTTTATTTTACAAAACATCTCATGTTATCATGACCAAAATTATAATAACTATTTTGTATTAAAAATTATAGAAGTATACATAACAAAACATATATATTAATAATGCACTCATGTCATGTGTGGCTTATGTAAGGCGTGTTAAGGATGTCGCAGACCCTCGACTTGAGTATTGCGGACGCCCAGGGGGCCGTGGACCACAGGTTAAGAACTACTGTGTATAATTATTGTGATATATTATCAGAAATTTTTGACTTGTTACACAGTAGTATTATACAGACGTACAGTACCATAGATTACAAATGCTATTAGTAATTACTAATTAGTAGGTATTCATAATCAATGACAGTACCTACCTTTTATTAGTAATTATTGGTTATTTATCGTAAAACAATTAATAATTATAATAATAATAATTTATTCAACTCGACATAGGTAGGATAGAAAAATACAAATTAATTTACCTAATGATTAATGTTTGGTTAAATATAAAAACGTAATCACGCAGTGCACACTGCTCGCTACACACTATAGAGAATAGAGAGCATAATACAAGGATATATATTAAAATGTACATGTTTTTAATATTTTTACTAATGAAAAACAATGATAAGTACTTATTTAAAGTAATTTATTTAAAGCACACCTATTAATTAACAGTATAATATAATTTATAATATTTATAACAAAAATAAGTCTAATTAATAATATATTAGGCTGCAATTTTTACATATATAATGGCCTTTAAGTTTTACGGCACATAAATCTTCACTATCACATGATTTTGAAACCATTTCCAACAATCCACACAATGAATTAATTTTTCCGTGAAGTCAGAATTGCAATTATTTTCATATGCACATTGTCCACCAGCCAAATCTTTCCAATAGGTTTTTAATATATCTGCTAACATAATCTCAATGTTTTCAATATCTGTGAATATAACTAACTCAATTAAATTGTTTTCAACGTAATCATTATAACTATGTTATTTATTTTTTGGGGTTATGAAGAGGTCTTTTGTTATATTTTCGCATATGATCTATTATCTCTTCTCTTAAATCGTGTTTGATGAATGGTAATTTTTTTAAATAATTTTCAATAATTGTATGGTCTTGCTTGAATATGATTTTTGCATACATCAAAGTGCATATTAGTGAATTGCCCCAGTCATATGCACTATATACGTCTTTCGGAATATAGCATATCCATTCTTTTGCATTGAAAGGAATCCCATCCATAAAACAAGCTGTAGAATAAGCTTTAAGAAATGTAATAACGCAATCCTTATTGATTTCATGTCCTACTGAACCATCTGTACTTAAACAGATTATAGTTTTATGATTTCGCAAAATTATTATCATTCTTATTATCATTGCGCATCGATAGGGAATTATTATAATGTCTCTATCAGAAAACTTCCATCTTATACAGTATTCGACGAGTGTCTTAAATTCCGTTGTGTTCATTAAATCTACGAGGTCGCTGGTGAATACGTCAATTTCAAATTTTTTTAGAGTATCGCGCTCGTTGAAATGTAATATTCGTAGATATAGAACAAAATTCTGCGGGTCAATTTCTAATTCATCACCTTTCGACTGTATCACTTTATTCCAAGAAATCGGTACACCATGAACAACAAACTCTTAGTTTTTCCTACAATTGTACTCAAATGTATCGTAAATGTCCGAACCTAACGTCAAAGAGTCCTGCGATATCAACGATATTATTTCTGTTAAGAAATGTACTGTTGTCTTATTATTTTCAATGGTAACAATGTTGAAATAGGTAGATATTCAAAGCTGTCCATTTTAAATCAAGTATTTGCTGTTTTACAGATTTTTATCAACGTTTAAGTATGACACGTACGAATTCAAATGTTCATCGCTACTAAACGTTTTACTGTCATATTCCATTAATTTCTTTTTATGAGCTCTCTTGATGTTTTTACATCTGCATTAATAATGCCTGTAAAGCGTTGAAATATAGCACTTGTGTATTTTAGTATATACACACCACAATCTATATTATTATTTTGTTGTGGCAAATCTAATGGAAAAAATGTTGTCCACTCTGTTATATCAAATTGTTGTGCCAACACCTTACTGGAAGCAGATAGCAAACAATAAAAGTTTTTTATCGCAATTGGAATTGTTTTTGTTTTCTGTTCTTGAAATTTGCTGTCCAAGTACAAAACATACTTCAGTTTTCGAATACATACAATTAACGTAAAATGATATTCCAGACAGCACGGAAAAAGCACCAGATCTCTATTGGGGATGTCTTGAAGCACAAAGTATAACGCTTGAGTATTGAAATTTGCTTTACACAATTCGGGAATGCTTAACACGTAACATTCACCAGTGAAAGCTATGACACCAGATGTGTCTTGACAGTCAGATTCATACCACATAATTCTTAGATACGCGTCAACAATTGAATCAGTCAGCCATGATTTTGAACCAACTTTGGTTGAGAACATGTCTAAACAGCAAGCGATGTCCTATCGACGAGTATACCAAAAATTTTATATTCTCGCGAAAAATTGTCAGAAATGTCAATATCATCGTGTATTTCAAGTTTATCATCGGTTTTTTTTATTTTTACGGGCGTTGACGTATAACACGATTCGTTTTCAAATAATATTAAGCTTTCGTTATTTTTAATTATGCGACTATTATTTTGTTGGTAAGATGTAACACTGTGGAAAATATTTTTAATTTCACCCTCGTGATTTTTCATCGGCACTATGTAAGACTCAGATTCTTCGTTTTTATGGTACGCCAACGAATCTTCTGCCGAAAGGACTTTTGTAACGTGAGTAGGATTTTTACGGCCCGAACGTCCTTTTTTTCGCTTCAAAATTTTAACCAGTTTTGTGACATTTGATTTTCTTTCTTCTTTCTTCAACGACACACGAATCGCAGTTATATGATGACAGTTTATTTGTAGTTTGCATGTGCACGTTTCTTTAGGATACATTGTTACCAAATGGTTGTTGTCATCGTCACCTATGCCCTCCACCACAAAATTTCCAAACTGTGGAACGAATTGAATTTTGTTTTGAGCAATTAGAGTTTTCGCTACAGCTAAATGTGTGAATTCAGTGTTTTCGTCTGGTTTTATTTCTGACATTTTTGATAGGTATCCTGCGTTTTGTAATGCGAATGGTAAGTGATCCGGGGTGAAATGAACTCTTGAAAAATCAATTGTGATAAAAAAATGGTGATAAGTTGGTGAACGTGAATGAACGATTGCAGGTTCTACTCTATCATTGTCGTAATGAAGAAAAGATTTTTCCGATTCCGCTTTAGTATTTTCAATAAACATTTCCGAATCCTCATTAAAGCTATTTAAGTCAACAATGTTTAATTCCGAATTTGGTACGATTGAAGCTTCAGTAATACAATTGTCTATTTTACTCTCATTCAAGTTTAAAACACGTGTTTTATTTTCAGGTTTTAATGAATAGTACACTAATACATTATTTGAATCCTTCTTCTCGGGTAAAAGAGTAATAAGTCTTTTACATAATGACTCAGTAGAGAAATATCTACACACAATTAGAGGAGGAATATTACGGTCACTTGGTAGCATTTTCTTTCCATTACTACTCCAATGTAGTCCATCTACAATTGATAGTCTCGTTCCCGCACCCACAAACAAATATAAGTACTGTTTGGTAAAGGTTCAAGTCAATCTCGTTTCATACTATCATCCACGACCGGATGTTTAAGTATATTCAATGCATCCTGGCAAGACATGCTTACAAAATCATTCAAACGGTAAATATTAACTGGCAGTGAAATTTTAGTTTTTGTTGAACTCAGAGGTTCTTCCATACTGAATTTCTTTTAACCAAACTAAAAAAAAAAAAAAATATTAAATAGTTTAAAAGTATAACCATAAAAAAATATTTTGATTCACTGTGGGTAATTATACATCCTTTTGGAGACATTTTGATCCGTTTTTTGATAAAAATTTTATGATATTATATTGTATCAAATTAATATATTTTACTGTTATAGGCATTAATACTATAGTAGGTTAAATCAATTTTTGTTGAAAGTTTTAAAGTGCGTGTATATGACGTTATAATAATATGACTACACCAAAAGTTTCAAATACCCACAAACAATATTTTTACAACACAAGTAAATAACTGAAATCGTTATTCTTTGTTATGCAATTGGTAATCTAGTCAAAATTTGAACTTAAATAAATAAAAAAAAAACTGTACCAACTTTTAAGATTTTCAGTCTATAGAATAGCAAACAAAATATTATATTATACATTAATACAATATTATACAATAATTATGTACTATAATTAATGATATAATAACTCAAAAAAATGTGTAAAAAAAAACTTCACAATAAAAGTTATTGACTCAAGTACAATTGAATAGATTGTGAACCAGAAGTATCATACGATACTATACAACTAAAAACATACATATATTATGTAGTATACTAATACCTAAATATACTATATACTATAAATTATAATGTGATGTAAAGCATGATTGACAATTAAAAAAAAAAAAACTAAAAAGATTGGAAATTGAAAATGTCTGAAAACAACTAAAAATAAATCAAAATATTTTGAAAACGGTATGGTGTATAGAAACTGCTTATATAAACATTCATTAAAATTTTCATGTATTTACCGTCATTTTTTTTTTGAGTTACACCAAAAACCAAAATCGATTTTGTCGAAAATCTTTATGTTGCGTAAAAATTCCCGTTTTTTCCTTAATTTTCCATTTGTTTTTCACGGTATTTTTGAAAACTACTGGAAAATGTTTACTTTTGACCCCCCAAAGTATCAACTAGATTCACTTTCCTATCAGAAAAGGTACTATTGAAGAAAATCTAAGCACTTTTACTGTCCTAAAACGTGATGACAAACACAAAAATAAAAAATGAAAAATAAAAAACACACATCATTGTAAAATCAATGCATTCATCTCTTCACTCAGAATCCCAAAACACAAAGTAATGATATTACAATTTTTTTTTTTAGATTTTAAGCCAAGCATTGGCAGGATAATACATTTAAAATTTCCAGTAATTTGCAAAAGCAAAATTTGCTTGATAAACGAGAAAAAAAATTGAAGAAAAACTTGAATTTTTATGCAAAATCGGTTTTCGACAAAATCGATTTTGGTTCTTGATGTAACTTAAAAACAAACGACCATGACATTTAATGAATGTTTATATAACCAAAAATATTTTGAATTGTTTGACTTGTTTTGAGCTGTTTACGGACATTTTCGGTTCCAGATTATTTTATAATTATTTGTTATGAATGTCAATAAAAATAAAGACGGTCAAGTGGGTGTCGCTCTGCAGTACAGTAGGTTACAAGTGAGTCACTGTACCAGATGGTGTTAAATTTGAATCCAATGATAAAATATCATTGTATGAGAGAAACGATTCTGAGCTAAGACGGTCAGTTAGTCCATAATACTTTACTAAGTGTATGTTTGGTGATATTATATAATATTATTGTGAATGAAGTATAATTAGTTTTGGTATTAGGCATTAGTATTTACTGTAATTGGTTAAATTCATTTTTACCAAAAAAATTAAATTTTACAATGCCAATGCGTGTGTATAAAATATAACAACATAGCCTACAAGTGACCAACAAATAATATTTTTTTTTAATTGTAACTGAAAAAACTAAAATCGTTATTCTTGGTGTAAATATGTAATTTTGTCCAAATTTGAACTTAAAATGTCTGTAAAAAATTATTGTGATTACCTACATATTTTTTAGATTTTTTGGTTACAGTATGAACTATTTATGAGAATCTTTGTTTTAAATTTTCATTCCTTAGTTATAAAAACTGAATATTTTGTCATTTTTCAATTGCAATCATTTTCAAGATTTTGATAAATTTTATCAAAATTTGAACTTTAAATGTTTATAAAAAAAAATTGTGCGTAAGTATTTTTAATATTTTTACTGCTATTGTAACAATAAATCAGGAGCCTTGTATTAGATTTTCGCACATTTTGACCCACCAACTAAAAGTTTATTGTCATAAAAAAAAAAAAAAAATGGCATTTGAAATTGTCTGTAAACAGGTAAAAATGAGTCAAAGTATTTTCAAAATTTGATGGTGTATAGAAAATGAGAACATTCAGTGAAGTATTCATGCACCTCGAATTATTCGTTTTTGAATTACAACTAAATAAGAAAGTCGTTATATGAGAAATCATATGTTGTAAAATTATGAACTTCAAACGCTCATAAAAATGTATTTTAACTTTCTGTTAGATATTTTATTATTGATAAAAGTAGAAAACTTTTTACGGTTAAAACATATATTATAATTATTAATTTCATATTCACAATTAGTGCTAATAATTTTGAGTTAGAAATTATTAAATGTTTTATTTTTAGTTTTAAGAATTGATAATTTAATACACGATTCCTCCTTATAAGCTTGTCTACCATTATTTAAAAGAACGTAAACCTAAAAGACAAATTAAATTTGTATAAACGTTTGAAGTTCAAGTATTACATAATTTAATCTACGCTATATATTACTAATAGGTAATAGCTACAGTAATATAAATTGGTTAAATCAAAATTTATATAATAATACAATATACTTCTTAATATTATATAGGCTGAGAGACCATCTTCTCTCAGAATTTTTTTTCGTACACCTACAATGATTTTATATCCCCGAATTCAAATGTAATACATTCATTATTTTTTATTTAATTATATTGATTGAAGAACGAATAAATTTAATTATAATTCTATAATACACTTAAATTTGGAAAAATATGAATTTGACGCTTCCAAAAATTTAACAAATTGTCGTCGATAACATCAAACTTTTCCTTTTTATAAGCTTCCAATTCTTTTTCAAATTTACTATGTACTATGTAATATGAATAACATGAATGTCATGAACATTGTAAAGAATAAAGAATTGTAATCTTATATTATGTATATAGTATAATGTATATAATATAAACAACGCAATAGATACTATTTTATTTAATACAACTTACCAAATATTGGAGACAACAATAGGTTCTATTAAAATCTGCTGGTAGGTACTAGGTAGTGAGTACTTACTACTTAGTAGGTACTTAAACTTGGTACAGACTACAGACTACAGACGTACAGAGTTACAGACTACAGACTTGTGTCACTTCACAGTTCACCTTCACACAGTCAATGTAGAAATTATTGAAAAATAGAAACAATAATTTAAAATAATTCTTCTATTAACAATTGCTTATTATTTTGTTTACTACTATTCCAATTCAAAATTAAATATTTTAAGTAGGGACTATGGAGTAGACTAGACGACTAGGTGATTTTATTATATTATAATTTATGACTATCGCCCATATTAAATTTATAATAAAATATGTTATTACGATTTACGTATAATGACAGTAAACCCAAAATTAATTAATATCAACAGTCATCGTGCGACTTTCGGTTTATTACTATTTATTACTATAGAATTTATAATCAATTACCTAGCTAATAGATATTGCATATAGGTATTACTGTATTAGCCATTAGGTAATAGGTAGTCACTACTCACTAGTCAGTAGTATAATTAAAATAATAAGGCTCGGGCCACACGATGCGTTATTGCCGCATGCGGTGATATGCGTCGTCGCCGCATGCGTTGGGTTTTTCTACGGACCGGTAAGTTTTAAATAGAACAGGCCACACGACGCGGTGTTGCCGTATGCGGCGGGTTTCCACCGCAACATGCTGCGGTGGTGCGGCAACAACGTACACCGTTATCATTACAAAACACAAGTATTTTAATTATATCGACCACACGACGCGGTGAAATATTATAATTTTCCGATTTGCCAAGTTTACCTACCTAAATTGTAAAAAAATGTTCGACTTTGAAAAATTAATAATCGAAGTTGAGTCAAGACCTTGTTTATGGGATATTGGCTCAAATGATTATCATGACAAGGCAATGAAAATGTTGGCATGAAATTCTGGGTATCCCGTCAATTGATCGAAAACAATTGATCGCATAACAATTGCTCGAAAACTATTGATCGAAAAACAAATTGCTCGCAACGAAAATTGATCGAAAAGAATAATTGCTCGCAAAACTAAAAATTATATTATTATTATAATATTATTGATACCTACCTACCTTATTATTATTTTTTTTTTAAAGTCCATATAAAATTGCTAAATAATATAAAAAAAATGGTCGTATAAAATTGCTAAACAGTAAATAGTAAATCAATCTCTAAGGGGCCCGGCAGAGAATAAGTTTAGGAAATGCTGTCAAAGAGCTTTTAATAATAGACCGGCTCACTTCATATTTCCGTCGAGTCATATCGATAATAATTTTATATAGTACATCGACGTAGTGCACTTTGTACTTAGATATAAAGATAATATTGGATTCAACCACGATAGTAATTTTATATCGTACGTTGACGTGGTGTATGGCAAATCCGAGATTATTATCATTTCAGTGTTCCTATCATTATAGTGTACCTACTTCAAATACATTTGACACGTTTTAAGTTTAGCCATCATGAGTTTAGTGTATGTAAATAGTGAAAAAAATAAAAAAATGTTACAGTATAAAGGATTTTTACATACACAAGAAAAAATTTATAATGAAAAAGTGTATTGGAAATGCTCCGAAAGTAAAAAAATAAAATGCAAAGGTCGAGTTCATGTTGTGAACGAAAATATCGTGAAGTTCATCGAACATAATAATCATGTACCAAATGCAGCAAAAATTGAAGTTAAGAAGGCTGTATCACATTTAAAGGAGATTTCTTCCCAAACTACGCTTAGTACTCATGCTGTTATTGGAGAAATTTCATCTCAGGTATTATAAAATATTATATTTTACTATAGCTAGGTACCTAATATAAATATACATTAAACCTATAACAATAATTTTTAAATTAATTAAAATTATTTTTTATATAATTAGTTACCAAGTGCTCTTGCTGCAGATATGCCAAGTGTTCAAACGTTAAAAAGAACAATTCAACGTCTTCGGCAAAGAGAAGAAGCTTCTCCTCCTAACCAAATAATTTTGATTTTATTATTCCTGAGGAGTATCGAAATACAAGTGACGGTGAGTTATTTTTACATTATGACAGTGGCACAAACCTACCGCGTATTTTGATTTTCACTACACAAAAAAATTTGGATTTTATGGAGAATTGCGAACATTGGTTCTGTGATGGAACGTTTTCGGTAGCTCCACCGATTTTTACACAATTATACACAATTCATGGTATATGCTATTCAAATGTGATTCCCAGTGTCTTTGTATTACTACCTGATAAAAAAGAAGATACCTATCGTCGGATGTTTGATGCATTAAAGTCATTAAAACCAAATTTAAATCCAAAAACTATAATGATTGATTATGAAAAAGCTTCTATTAATGCAATTAAAACAGAATTTCCTAGTACTAAAGTAAATGGGTGTTTTTTTCATTTGTCCCAGTGTATATGGCGTCATGTTCAGGAATTTGGCTTACAAAAAAATACAGTGAAGACCCTGAATTTGCATTGCAAATAAGAATGTACCAGCTTTAGCATTTGTACCAAAGGATGATATAATAAGTTCATATAATGTTTTAATTGAAAGTAATTTTTATACAGAAAATGAAGAAATATTAGAGCAATTTTTAGACTATTTTGAAAATACCTGGATTGGTAATTAGACAGAAGAAGAAGACGAAAACAACCAAAATTTGAAATTGAAATGTGGAACTGTTTTTTAAGAATAGAACAAGATATAGCTACAACAAATAATTCCGTTGAAGGTTGGCATAACTGTTTTACGTCAATCATAAGTGGAAAACATCCATCAATATGGCGTTTTATTGAAGCTTTAAAGAAAGAAGAAAGCATAAATCGATTAAAAATTGAACAGTATATATCTGGCATAGAACCTCAGAAAAAAAAAAATATCAAGATAGGGCTAAGAGAATTAAAAAAATTTGCACTGATTACAATGATTTATTTATTCTAGATTATCTACGTGGAATAGCCTATAATTTTCAATTACAAATTTAATTTTTAATTTTACGTATTATCTATCCTTATTTATATATACCTAACCTATCAATTTTATATGACCATTTTTTGTAATTATTTAGTTATTTTATATGACCATTTTTAAATATTATTTATCAATTTTATACGACCATTTTTTGTAATTATTTAGTTATTTTATATGACCATTTTTAAATATTATTTATCAATTTTATACGATCATTTTTTGAAATTATTTAGCAATTTTTAACGACCATTATTTAAAATTATTTATTTGTTTAATACGACCATTTTTTGAAATTATTTAGTTATTTTATATGACCATTATTTAAAATTATTTATTTGTTTTATATGACCATTTTTTGAAATTATTTAGTTATTTTATATGACCATTATTTAAAATTATTTATTTGTTTTATACGACCATTTTTTGAAATTATTTAGTTATTTTATATGACCATTATTTAAAATTATTTATTTGTTTTATACGACCATTTTTTGAAATTATTTAGTTATTTTATATGACCATTATTTAAAATTATTTATTTGTTTTATACGACCATTTTTTGAAATTATTTAGTTATTTTATATGACCATTTTTAAATATTATTTATCAATTTTATACGACCATTTTTTGAAATTATTTAGCATTTTTAACGACCTTTTTAAAATTATATGATATATATTATATACCTATATTATAATATATTATATATAATTATATGATTATATAATTTTTATATGACCTTTTTTTTATTTATCAATAATAATATAATTTTTAATTTTGCGAGCAATTATTTCTTTTCGATGAATTGTCGTTTACGAGTAATTGTTTTTCGATCAATAGTTTTCGATCAATTGTCATGCGATCAATTGTTTTTCGATCAATTGACATGTATCCATGTAAATCTATGCATTTTATACAATCAAAAGACCATTTTGTTTATTCTAAATCTATAGATAAAATTGCTCTTAGTGCGAATGACGATAAAAGGATTATTATGCGTGATGGTATTAATACTATTGCATATGGTCACTATCGTTTAAAAAAATAGTTTATTTTATTTTTTTTAATTATGTAAAATTGATATAGTACCTATTCAATAGAAATAATAATATTAATTAAATAAAATATAGGATAAATACAATTTAAAAAAAAAAAACGTTATTTATTCATTATTTTTATTTTTATTACTAAATTGCATGTTTAAACAATTAGCTGAACAGTATAACATTTAATTTTTCAGAATGAACAAACCTAGAATAATTTTTGATAAACCAAATATTCGTTCAAAACCTATAATTCCACATTAGAAATCGATATTGAAAATCTGAGTGAACTCTATTTTATTTTAGACAAAGTTTTACATCGATTGGCAAATTAGTAGGGATATGGTAGTAAAAAGATTAACGGATTTAATTCAATTATAACATTCGGTAATCAATTAACAAGTTGACTGCCCTATCAATTTCACTTAACTTACCAAAATCGACTTGAGTATCAAATATGATACACAGTCTACTTTTCATTTTCGTCCATGTAAATTAACACAAATTTACCAATGGCGCCTTGTGTATTACATTAGCTTCTCAACACAACTTAACACGGTTGCCTTGAGTATCATATATGCACTCATTTATTTAGTTAGATTATAACTTCATAACACTAATTTATGTCAATACAACAATTGGATAAAATACTACACAATATTTATAATCATATGGTGTTCTGGCCTCTCTCCTAACTTAATAAAATATACGAAAAACGTTTAACTTTTTTTTGGAAATCACAAAATAATTAAAATGATAGCGCAATAAGTTGTCCATACTGATATATAAATTGATTATTAAATATATAATTATAAATATAACTATAACTATAAATAACTTTTAGTTGAATATAAAAACAGGAAAACCACAGAAATTGTATACAAAAAGATTAATAAGAATCCTACTGGGGCCTGAGTATCAAATATGATACTCAGTTTAAACCGATTAATTTTATCACAGATTGAATTGTTATCATGAAATAAATAAACATGTGTAGAAATAATATCGATATTATTCAAGAAAGTAGTGTGACCAACATGGTTTGACTACAATATTTCTCTAGGACGAGATTCGTCTGATAAGCGAGAAGCATATATGATACTCAAGGCAAAGTTGGCATTTCCGTTAAAATTTATAGGACGAAATTGGATAGTTAGTTGTGTATCATATATGATACTCAAGGCAGTTAACTTGTTTTAAAAAATAAATTAACATAAAAATGAAATAGATCCAAACATTGTAATAATAAAATGGTTTATACAATTAAAATAATAAATATTGATTGATACATTTCGTTTATTTACTATTTTAAAGTATCGTTTACATCAATCCACGAATTATGACTGTTGTTAAAACCTAACCATTTAACATATAATTTGTTTTTATTTTTTTTTATAATACGTTCAATGAGAAAGGTGTAGGGAAAAAATATTTTTTTTAATTCTTGTGTATAAAAATAGCCTAATATTATATTATTTGAACTATCTTTTAGTTGATAAGTTAAAGGATCTGTATTTAAAATTTTAGAAATAGTCAACCTTCTGTTGACCAATTTGGTGTATAACCTTTACTGAAATTATGTTTATACTTAGATATTCTTACTTTGTCATTAATTTTAAATTTAAGTTTATTTGATGTATTAATTTGTAATGTTTTTCTTTTTATTGTAACCGGGTTGATCCAAGTTTCGTGTGGTGGACATTTTATTGTTGAATGTTTTGTATTATTATAATTATATACTAATTTAAAAATTGAATTTATCCAATTCCATGTTGATGTAAAATATTTGTAAATTTTTTTTTTTATTGTTCTTATAACGCGTTCAACCATACCAGCCTTTATACTGCTGTATGTTGAATAATGTCTAATATGATACTTTTTCATTATACTTTGAAATTCATTATTGTAAAATTCTGTTCCGTTATCTGTTTGTAATAATTTTGGTTGATTTTTTTTTAAATATTTTTATTTTACCTTTTGTACACTCCTTTGCTGTTTTATTTTTTAGTGCTTCTACCTACACATACTTGGTAAATGTATCTATAATAATTAAAATGAATTTAAAACCATTATTTTTTCTAGAATGTGGTTGCATGTCTATTAAATCAGCTTGCCAGAGATCATCTTTAAACCGTGTTACTACGCTTCGTCTAGGAAATATTTTTCTCGCTGGTCCATGTAACTCCCTCAGCTAAACTGGTTAAGATTGTCATTCTACTATAATATTTCTCTCTCGTAATTCTTCTAAAATTGATATAATTTTATTATTGACATCAGTATCACCAACATTTTGTGATGATGTTAGAAGATTTAATCAAGTTACTAGTTCATTCGGATCGTCATAATAAACTAATTGTGTTTGAGGTATTTCATCTTTATATAAACCAGAACCTCTCTTAACCTTTGGGGTTGCAGTAAAATTAAACATTTTTTCATTCTTTGGATCTGTAGTCAGAGAACTGTTTGCTGTTGGACGAAATTCAAATGGATCATTTGGTATAGTTGTATTATTATGAATATTACTAGGTTTAGTGTTAGATCTAGATAAATGATCGGTAATTTGTGCTAAACTTAATCGAGGAGTTCTTGAGTTATCAATTTTATCTATTTCTTCGTTTAATTGATTTTCCTCATTTTTCATTCTATCGTATAGAGGTTTTACAACATTCGTCCATTTATGAAACTTTGAGGTTTTAGGTTTCCCATCTGCTTTTAAATGAGCTCGTGAAGTTTTTAAAATGTCGTAATAAGATACCATATCTTGTAGAGTTGTATTTTTTGGTTCTTTCTCACATAGTAAAGACCATAGTCCTTCAGTCCATGGATAGTATTTATTAAATAACTGTAAGTTACCATGACTAAAAGTTCCAGAGTGGCCTCTTATTTTATATGAATCACTGGCTTTATCATAATACATACCATATGATTTATCATATCGTTTTGATGTAGGACGTTTATTGAAAAAATTTGAAAATGATGAATTTAATTCGTTATCATTATCATCATCACTAACGTCTGAAGTTTCCGGTTTTATTTCATCAGCCAGTTGTGTATTCTTTTCTGTTTGGTTGCTCAATGGTTCTATTATTGGTTTAAATGCTTCACGAAAATAGTTGTCGGAATCTATGATACCACGTTTCATTTCCATTATTTTTAGTTTTATATTTTTTTTTGAGGTTATTAAATTTTCCAATAAAACTTTTTCTTTAATCATTTCAAATAATAATGTGAATATAACTGTATCGTATGACTATTGACAACACAATGTATATAATTTCAGTTACACTTTATATTTATATTTATAGGTACTTACATTTATTTTATTTTAATAAAAGTATGAAAACCACATCTATATCTTCCTTCATTCATTTCCCGAGTCTAATCATAACCATAAACCCATAATCACTATGATTCCAACATAAATGTGAAATTTTCCGAAATTCAATGAAATCCATATCTGTAGACGAATGATCATTGAATATATGTCGTAAATTTGTATCGTCTTGTTTAAGTATTATTAAAAAATTTGAGTTATCTCTTACTAACTGTTTTGGTATTTTAGAATATGTTTGTGCTAAATAAAATACTGAACTAGCACCTAAATGTCTACAAATTGAGAAGTATTCTCTGATTACTGACTGCGGACCACATATGACGTCATCAAAAATTATAATGGAATTTTTTTAGTTAAGTTTGGTTTTATAACTTTATCAGCACTTGTAAAAATGAAAAAAATAGCACCTTTTATATCATCTATTATTTTTTTTAACAAAACATATTTTTCTTGATTTGAGGTTTTAGAGTATAGATAAATATTTTCAAATCTTAACCCGTTTTTATGGGTAATTAAATTATACATTATATTTGTTTTTCCTGAACCACTAGGACCAACTAATATAGCACGTATGGTATCAGGTAATAATGATCCATGTTTTGATGGATTTTTTTTCTATCTGAACATCAACATTTGTAATATCTAATTTATCTTTTTGCTCAATCAAGTTCATTTTTTCGTATAAATACTCATGAATCTTTACTTTATAATCGTTAGTTAAATCGTTCAACTCATAAGTGTAAATCAGGTATTACTGGTAAAGGATTTGTAAACTCACTTATAAATAGTCACCCGTTTGAAGCTCGTATTTCAAACTATTAGTATTGCTGACATGGTGCAAAATTAAAAAAAGAGACTAGATTGTGGTGATAAAGGAATAAACCCGTTGGATACTGCATGTTACGATCACGATATTTTGCATGCAACTAGAAAACATTTAGAAGATAGACATAAAGTGTTAGAACTTTGGGCTTGGGAAAGATTTAAAGCAAAAGATACACCTAGAAAAGAGAAAATCGTTGCGTACACCGTAATAAACGCAATGAAAGCTAAAAGAAAAATAGGAATGGGTTGTAAACGTAAACGGAAACGTACTACAAAAATAAAAATAAATGGTATACTGTTTGCGAAAAAAAATGTAAGTAAAAGGTTGATTTTAACACCAGGTCAGTCAGGAGATACAATTCCCTTAATACCTATTTTTGCAGGATTTTCAGCACTTGGTAGTTTAATGTTTGGAAGTGCTTGTGTGTATAATGCAATACAAAATTCAAAAAGAAAGAAAGGTCATGGATTATATTTAAATAATAATGGATCAAGGAAAAAAAAACTGATGAATACGTTACCTGACAGACCACTCACATCTAGAGACATTATAAAATACATTGCAAAGTTTAATATCAATCATTTCCGAGGAGTCTTTTCACGAGATGACTTACCTAAAAAACCACGAACAATTGAATGTGGTATATTAAACTTAGACGTATCTTCAGGTGATGGAAGTCATTGGGTAGCGTTTTACAAAATTAAAGATAAGGTTGTATATTTTGATAGCTTCGGTGATTTACCTCCACCAATTGAATTACAAAACTATTTCAAAGGAAACACGATTATATATAACTATTCAAATTATCAAGATTTTAATTCATTTAATTGTGGACATTTATGTCTTGAATTTTTACAATGTATGAATCAATTACATTAAGTTTAACTGGTAATACAACTACATTATCTGTACATTATTTTCCAGCAATTGATGTGTACGATGACTCGGAAATTGCTTTGTTAAATTTACAAACATATAATACATTTCCAAACATAAATGAAACTAATAACCAGTTTGAAATACATTTAGAAAACCCCGATCGTTTACTAAATAATAATAAATTTCCAACCTGTTTTATCACACTGAAAAAAGGGTGTTACGGTATTAAGGATATTAAAAATCAAATTTTAACGCAAATAGATGACTTTCATAATGTTAACGAATACATTGGAATACAACTAACAGAGAAAATAACTTTTGATATCGGGATTGATCAAGTAGATTTTAAGACAACCATATTCAGTAATGGTACAATACGTTTTAACGTAGAAAACAGTATAGGACCTTTATTGGGATTTGAAAAAAAAAATTATGAACCACACATGCAATACATTGATGGCCATCGTTCACAGAAAGTGGTAAATTTAAACAGTGTTAATTCAATAAAAATAATGTGCAATATAGCTCAAGGTTCATTCAACAACCATATGCCAAGTCATTCAATTTATGAGTTTTCCCCTACTGAGAACATAGGGACGAAGCTGATTCAATCTCCAGCTAACCTAATATATTATAAATTAAATAAAACAAATATCGATTTAATAACTATACAATTAGTTGATCAAGATCATAATCCGATAAACAATTTAGGTGAAAAATTAGTAATCGATCTACATATTAAACGTTACGGATCTTAAGATGGGATTAAAATTTAATATAAGCCCATTACATAAAATAAATCTTGCTAGTCATATGACTAAAGCGTTACCGGTAATATTGAATAAAGTAAAAAAATAACAACGAAAAATAAAACAATTTTAAAGGCTTTAGGTTATAAATTAAAGCAGAATGCCTGAAAGTGATATTTTAGATATAAGTTCACCGTTTGAAACCGATTCTAAAATTACGAAATCGAATATCATTCATGTACACCTATACAACTTCATTTAATAATAGCGATGAAATACGTATATCAATTCAACAAACAGATGTTTATCCGTATCTGAATGAAAGCTTTATATATTTAGAAGGTCAAGTATCAGATGCTGGAAAAGTAAAACTTACTAATAACGGTTTTTCCTATCTCTTTGATCAAATACGACTTGAAATCAATGGGATAGAAGTAGATAGTACACTTGTACTTGGTATTACCAGTTCGTTAAAAGGTTATCTATCAGGTACACCTGATAATTATAATTGTTATGAAAATGCTGGTTGGATTTTTAAAAATAGTTCAAACCCAGCAAATAATAATGGAGAATTTAGTGCATGCATTCCGCTGAAATATTGGTTAGGTCTATTTGAAGACTTTAAAAAGATATTAGTTAATTCTAGATTAGAACTAATATTAACTCGATGTCATAGCGATTTAAACGCTCTAAAGGTAATAACCAGTGCAAGTACAAATTCTGGAAAAGTTGTTTTGAATAAAATAGTTTGGAAGGTTCCACATATTACTGTTGATGATGAAGAAAGGTTAAAATTATTAAAACTTATTGAAAAAGAAAAAAGTTTGTTTATCCCGTTCAGATCTTTTGAAACTTTTGAATATCCTGAACTCGGAACCACAAAAAAAGTAGTGTGGAACTTGAAGACAGCATCAAAATTAGAAAAACCACGATTTATCATAATTGGATTACAAAAAGGACGTGAAAATTCGTTAGAAAAAGATTGTAGTATATTTGATCACTGTAATATAACAAACGTTAAAGTATTTCTTAACTCAATAGCTTATCCATATGATAATTTGAATTTAGATTTTACGAAAAATAATTTCACCTTATTTTATGATATGTATACATCGTTTCAAGAATCTTACTATGAAAAAAATATACGAAACCCCATATTAAGTCCCTCTACTTTTCTATCGAACGCTCCAATTGTAGTTATCGAAACTTCAAAACAGAACGATTCGGCTACAGCATCATCAGTAGATGTTCAATTGGAAATTGAAGCATCGGAATCTCTTACAGGTGTAACTGCTTATTGTTTATTAATTCATGATCGCATTGTTGAATATGTACCTTTTACTAGAGAAGTAAGAAAACTAGTGTGAATAATATTACAAAACTGATTTATTTAAAATACTTGATGTTAAATATTATTAATTTATTTAAAATAAATAACAAAATGATCATAAAAAAAAAAAAAATGTTTTTATTTATTTCAGAAATTTAAACGAAAATGATTCGTTTAACTAATAACTAATCATATTTTATTTTCAGTAAAAGTAATAGGGAGATTTTTTATGCTGAAAGAAGGACATTCCGCTTTAAACATTTTTCGTGTTCCTATAAAAATGGAGCCAAACCCATGGTTTTCCTGAAACAACGTGGGGTGTCTGGCTCCATTTATAGCGAGAATTTCTTACACTGCAAGGGGTCCATACCCCCTCAAACTTTTTTCGTCTCCGCTGAAAAATGGAGCTAGACGCCCCAAATTACTACTACTAATACCAACTTTTTTAAATTCAATAAATTCAATGAATCCAATGGACGAGGAAGTGCCATGTATCGGTACGTAATACGTTTTATGTAATTTTAAACTCTATTATTTTTTATTCGTTTTATTACTTGGGAATTGTAGCTTTAAAAATCATACATTCACTATTTATCTATATGTAAATAGTAAAAATATGAATATCAATTTTACATTATTTAATAAAAACTAAAGAGCTATTTTAAAATAAAACAATTATAAATACTTAAATAGGAACCATATAACAAAATAATATTATATTATATTATGTTATCGGCTAACCAAACACTTGTTAAAGTATTAAGTAATAACTATTAAGTTTAACCACAGTTTAGCCATTTACAATAACCAAGACTGGCAAGTTAAAGATATTTTTTTAACTCAGTTATTAAAATTTAAATCAAGTTAATAGTTAAAAGTTGATTCAAATTTTTCTATCAATTATACCAAGTTTAGAGTTTATTTATTTTACATTTTATTGAAACCATTATTAAAAACAAAAAAATTAAGTTTAATTTTGGAATATTTTGAAGAGTCTACATGTGACCTGAGTAGTTATTTGTAAACAATGCAAGCAAAAGGATTGGGGAAAAAGATGACTACTTCCTCTATGAGGAAACACTTAGAATCAAAACATAAATCATTGTACAAAGAAATGTTAAAATCTGAAGTAAGTTAAGAAATTATAATAATTATAAAATTATAGTTGGTTTATGGTTAGGTTGAAAATTAAAAAGTAATATATTAATGTTTTGTATCTACTATTCTAAGGAATCAAAAAAAGGCCAAAAGCATTTAAATGTTAAATCTGCTATTATATGTGATATTAAGACTAAGAGTCAACATCAACTATCAATTTACGAATCAATGACCTGTTAAAATATAAAATTATAATTTAGTTATTACCCTGTAGATAGTATACAATAAGTAGTATTGCCATACTGTAGATTAGATATATAGTTATACATTTACGAGATAAGGGAAGCAAATTGCTGAGATGACACATTCATATTTGTGTGTAGCATTTCATTTAATACTGCTATAGTATGTTTTTTATTGGAACGGCAGTCGAGTGAAGCGACCCGTTGCCGTCGTACGTTTATTAGTGCGTTAAATAATTATTTTACAATATATATTAATTCGTTTGTTAATTTAAATTTACACGTGTTTCGTGTTTGGATTACTTCATTATTCTATTCCTTTCAACATGACCAAAACAGAATTTTGGGATATAAATGATAAAAAATCAAAAACAATTCATAAAGCAATTGATGAAATGATTTGTGTTGACAATGAACCGTATAATTTAGTTGAACGGTCAGGGTTTAAAATATTCATGGGAATTGTTAAACCACAATATAAAGTAAGTTTGTTTCTATTTTTATTATATTAAATAATAAATAAATGTAAATTTCGGTTTTTAGATATCGGGTCGCAAATATTTTACTGAAAATATTATTCCAGAAATGAATGTTGAACTTAAATTAAAAATTATGGATATACTGAAGCAGGTTCATACTGTATCGCTTACATCTGATATTTGGACATGTAGCCACAACAATGAAAGTTTTTCAAGTTTTACATGTCACTGGATTTCTAATGATACGATACAACACTTCCCCAGTTCCCCGGAAGACATACAGGCCTTGCCATTAAAGATACATTAGAAAGACTATTGCAGGAATGGGATTTAGAAAAAAAGATTCATTTATTAGTACGGTGAGTGGCAAACAACTACCTAATATTAGGTAATTATGTATAACTAGCTGTCCCACCCCACGTTGTCCAGGCCAAAGATTTATATTTTTAATAAATAAATTTGTACAAAATATACCACATTTCTTCTAATTAGCTAAGTATAATAACTCAAGGCTGCTGGGCAGTGGGAAAATTAATATATTAACTGATTAGTATAGAAAATTAGAAAACTGTAAGTTAAATATGACATATTTTGGTACCTTTTTTAGGTGTTGTTATGATTTAATGAGCAATGTAGTCCCACAGATAGAAGATATACGGCCGAAGCAAAACACCGCTAGCTAAAAACGATTATTGATATATTATGACGTCACAATATACATAATTCTCGCGGCTGCACGGCAATACTACGGACGACAGGCGTATTCAATATATATTTTCATCTTTGAACTTTAATTGATTTTTAATTTAATGTTTCTTCAATACAAACTTGGTTTTTATTTTTTTAATAAAAAGTATACCTATACTATAAGTAATATTTGTAATTAATTAAATAAATAATGTGGATAAGAATTAAAATAATTGGGATCATTTGTTACCATATGCATTTTTTGTAAATAATTCAACGGTACATACATCAACTAATTTTCAACCATATACGTTAGTTATGAGCTTATGTTAGAAATACCGATTTAATTAAAATCCGAACCAGAGCCGCAATATAATTATGATGATTATTTATATGATTTGAAACAAAGTAGGTATGCAAGTGTCGCATAAACTAGCGAGAGAGAAGTTAATTGAACATAAAGTAAAGAGTAATGAGCGGTATGATTATAACCTATCATTAGGTAAAAATTACATTTTAATTCAAGACTAACTTTTTTTCCAAACATAGCTTCATATGATAGCACTGTTTTTTGGCAAATTGACAAAATCTCAATCCTTTTTCCACTTTCTAGACTGATTTTCTTCCATCCAATCATAAATGATTTTTTCGATGTCCTAATATAGCTCACTCAACACTCCTTTGACTTTGCGAATGAAGTGGCTTCCCGTGTACAATTTTTAAACCATCCCACATTAGAACTAAATTATTTATAGTATGGCTCACAAAATCCCTACCATTGTCTGATTGTAGTATGCACGGAGCTCCAAATATGCAAGAAATATCTATAAGAATGTATGTAATTTTGCTTGCAATTTTAGTTTTTAAAGGTCGTAAAGAAACAAGGTTAACTCTTCGCATATATTGCATACGATTTTAGTGGGTGATTTGTGTGACTTGGAATGTCTATATGGATTTCTAATCAGTGTAAAAGTTTTATGGCATACACTACACAAAAACATGATTATGTTTAAAAATGAACAACACTAGACTAACTCGCGGATTAACTTTACCCTTCAACGAATAGATGAGTAAGGATATGTAGAAAAATATATTGTACTTTAAATAACAGTGTGAAATAGTTGTATATAAGCGGTTTAATAGCGCATTCGCACAATATAGTGGTAAAAAGAATAAACTACGATGTTCATTAAAATAAAATAAATGTTTTGTCGCCGCGACAAATCTTACGATATAGGGCAGTTGTTTGCCGCGACTCGCGTGGACAAGATAATTTGGCTACCAAAATAATTATAATAATGTATTATGTTTCTGTATATATATATTAATATGACACTGTCACATAGGGTAACAAATATAATATAATGACACAGGGCCCCGAAATAATAATAATAATTAAGTATAAATAAATAAATGAAATAATACAAATAATAATATTACAAAATTATAGCTAATATAAATATTATGTCACCAGACGATATACAATATATATATAAAAAATCGACCTGATCTGGTAGTGGGTAGTTTCGATTGGCACTCTTCACGGGCGTGATAATCGTATGGCTCGCTTGACGATGTAGCAAATAATAATAAATAAACTTGGATCGTCCGAA
>NW_026083408.1:0-28530 GCF_020184175.1 Aphis gossypii
TATAATACAATTTAAGGATATAAATTCAAGGAATCTTGGAAAAGTCCAGGAAAAAAAAATTGAATGAATCTTGATTATATGGGATATAATACATATTTAAGGATATAAATCAAGGAATCATTGTAAAATCTCGAAAAAATATTGAATATTACGAACATTATAATGGAAATAATACATATTTGAGGTTATAAATGCAAGGAATCATTGAAAAATCTAGAAAAATATTGAATGTTACGAAGATTATAATGGAAATAATACTTATTTGAGGTTATAAATTCAAGGAATCTTGGATAATTTCAGAACAAAATGGAATAAATGGTGAATTTTTTGGATATAATACATATTTAATGTTATGAATGCAAGGAATCTTGGAAAAATCTAGAAAAATATTGAATTTTACGAAGATTCTAATGGAAATAATACATGTTTGAGGTTATAAATTCAAGGAATCTTGGATAATTCCAGAAAAAAATGGAAGAAATGGTAAATTTTTTGGATATAATACATATTTAAGGTTATAAATTCAAGGAATCTTTTAAAAGTTCAGGAAAAAATGGAATAAATCTTTATTATATTGGATAAAATACTTATTTTAGGTGATAAATGTAAGGAATCTTTGAAAAATCTAGAAAAATATTGAATTTTACGAAGATCATAATGGAAATAATACATATTTGAGGTTATAAATATAAGGATCTTTTAAAATTCCAGAAAATAATGGAATTAATGGTGATATTTTTGGTTATAATACATATTTAAGGTTATAAATGTAAGGAATCTTTGAAAAATCTAGAAAAATATTGAATTTTTCGAAGATTCTAATGGAAATAATACATATTTGAGGTTATAAATGCAAGGAATCATTGAAAAATCTAGAAAAATATTGAATTTTACGAAGATCATAATGGAAATAATACATATTTGAGGTTATAAATGCAAGGAATCATTGAAAAATCTAGAAAATAATGGAATTAATGGTGATATTTTTGGTTATAATACATATTTGAGGTTATATATTCAAGTAATCTTGGATAATTTCAAAAAAAAAAGGAATAAATGGTAAATTTTTTGGATATAATACATATTTAAGGTTATAATTTCAAGGAATCTTTTAAAAGTTCAGGAAAAAATTGAATAAATCTTGATTATATTGGATAAAATACTTATTTTAGGTGATAAATGTAAGGAATCTTTGAAAAATCTAGAAAAATATTGAATTTTTCGAAGATTCTAATGGAAATAATACATATTTGAGGTTATAAATGCAAGGAATCATTGAAAAATTCCAGAAAATAATGGAATTAGTGGTGATATTTTTGGATATTATACATATTTAAGGATATAAATTCAAGGAATCTTGGAAAAGACCAGGAAAAAATGGAATGAATCTTGATTATATTGGATATAATACATATTTAAGGATATAAATTCAAGGAATCATTGTAAAATCTAGAAAAAAAATATTGAATTTACGATTATAATGGAAATAATACATATTTGAGGTTATAAATGCAAGGAATCATTGAAAAATCTAGAAAAATATTGAATGTTACGAAGATTATAATGGAAATAATACTTATTTGAGGTTATAAATTCAAGGAATCTTGGAAATATTCAGAAAATAATGGAATTAATTGTGATATTTTTGGATATATACATATTTGAGGTTATAAATGCAAGGAATCATTGAAAAATTCCAGAAAATAATGGAATTAGTGTTGATATTTTTGGATATATAATATTTAAAGATTAAATTCAAGGAATCTTGGAAAAGTCCAGGAAGAAATGGAATGAATCTTGATTATATTGGATATAATACTTATTTTAGGTGATAAATGTAAGGAATCTTTGAAAAATCTAGAAAAACATTGAAGTTTACGAAGATTCTAATGGAAATAATACATATTTGAGGTTATAAATTCAAGGAATCTTGGAAAATTCCAGAAAATAATGGAATTAATGGTGATATTTTTGGTTATAATACATATTTGAGGTTATATATTCAAGGAATCTTGGAAAATTCCAGAAAATAATGGAATTAATGGTGATATTTTTGGTTATAATACATATTTGAGGTTATATATTCAAGGAATCTTGGATAATTTCAAAAAAAAAAGGAATAAATTAAAATTAATTTGGATATAATACATATTTAAGTTATAATTTCAGGAATCTTTTAAAAGTTCAGGAAAAAATGAATAAATCTTGATTATATGGATAAAAATACTATTTTAGGTGATAAATGTAAGGAATCTTGAAAAATCTAGAAAAATATGAAATTTGCGAAGATTTAATGGAAATAATACATATTTGAGGTTATAAATGCAAGGAATCATTGAAAAATTCCAGAAAATAATGGAATTAGTGGTGATATTTTTGGATATTATACATATTTAAGGATATAAATTCAAGGAATCTTGGAAAAGACCAGGAAAAAATGGAATGAATCTTGATTATATTGGATATAATACATATTTAAGGATATAAATTCAAGGAATCATTGTAAAATCTAGAAAAATATTGAATTTTACGAACATTATAATGGAAATAATACATATTTGAGGTTATAAATGCAAGGAATCATTGAAAAATCTAGAAAAATATTGAATGTTACGAAGATTATAATGGAAATAATACATATTTGAGGTTATAAATTCAAGGAATCTTGGAATATTCCAGAAAATAATGGAATTAATGGTGATATTTTTGGATATAATACATATTTGAGGTTATAAATGCAAGGAATCATTGAAAAATTCCAGAAAATAATGGAATTAGTGTTGATATTTTTGGATATAATACATATTTAAAGATATAAATTCAAGGAATCTTGGAAAAGTCCAGGAAAAAATGGAATGAATCTTGATTATATTGGATATAATACTTATTTTAGGTGATAAATGTAAGGAATCTTTGAAAAATCTAGAAAAACATTGAAGTTTACGAAGATTCTAATGGAAATAATACATGTTTGAGGTTATAAATTCAAGGAATCTTGGATAATTCCAGAAAAAAATGGAATTAATGGTGATGTTTTTGGTTATAATACATATTTGAGGTTATATATTCAAGGAATCTTGGAAAATTCCAGAAAATAATGGAATTAATGGTGATATTTTTGGTTATAATACATATTTAAGGTTATAAATGTAAGGAATCTTTGAAAAATCTAGAAAAATATTGAATTTTTCGAAGATTCTAATGGAAATAATACATATTTGAGGTTATAAATGCAAGGAATCATTGAAAAATCTAGAAAAATATTGAATTTTACGAAGATCATAATGGAAATAATACATATTTGAGGTTATAAATGCAAGGAATCATTGAAAAATCTAGAAAATAATGGAATTAATGGTGATATTTTTGGTTATAATACATATTTGAGGTTATATATTCAAGTAATCTTGGATAATTTCAAAAAAAAAAGGAATAAATGGTAAATTTTTTGGATATAATACATATTTAAGGTTATAATTTCAAGGAATCTTTTAAAAGTTCAGGAAAAAATTGAATAAATCTTGATTATATTGGATAAAATACTTATTTTAGGTGATAAATGTAAGGAATCTTTGAAAAATCTAGAAAAATATCGAATTTTTCGAAGATTCTAATGGAAATAATACATATTTGAGGTTATAAATGCAAGGAATCATTGAAAAATTCCAGAAAATAATGAAATTAGTGGTGATATTTTTGGATATTATACATATTTAAGGATATAAATTCAAGGAATCTTGGAAAAGACCAGGAAAAAATGGAATGAATCTTGATTATATTGGATATAATACATATTTAAGGATATAAATTCAAGGAATCATTGTAAAATCTAGAAAAATATTGAATTTTACGAACATTATAATGGAAATAATACATATTTGAGGTTATAAATGCAGGAATCATTGAAAAATCTAGAAAATATTGAATGTTACGAAGATTATAATGGAAATAATACATATTTGAGGTTATAAATTCAAGGAATCTTGGAATATTCCGAAAATAATGGAAATAATTGTGATATTTTTGGATATAATACATATTTGAGGTTATAAATGCAAGGAATCATTGAAAAATTCCAGAAAATAATGGAATTAGTGTTGATATTTTTGGATATAATACATATTTAAAGATATAAATTCAAGGAATCTTGGAAAAGTCCAGGAAGAAATGGAATGAATCTTGATTATATTGGATATAATACTTATTTTAGGTGATAAATGTAAGGAATCTTTGAAAAATCTAGAAAAACATTGAAGTTACGAAGATTCTAATGGAAATAATACATATTTGAGGTTATAAATTCAAGGAATCTTGGATAATTTCAGAAAAAAATGGAATAAATGGTAAATTTTTTGGATATAATACATATTTAAGGTTACGAATGCAAGGAATCTTGAAAATTCCAGAGAAAAATTGGAATAAATGGTGAATTTTTTGGATATAATACATATTTAAGGTATGAATCAAGGAATCTTTGAAAAATCTAGAAAAATATTGAATTTTACGAAGATCATAATGGAAATAATACATATTTGAGGTTATAAATTCAAGGATCTTGGAAAATTCCAGAAAAAAATGGAATTAATGGTGATGTTTTTGGTTATAATACATATTTGAGGTTATATATTCAAGGAATCTTGGAAAATTCCAGAAAATAATGGAATTAATGGTGATATTTTTGGTTATAATACATATTTGAGGTTATATATTCAAGGAATCTTGGATAATTTCAAAAAAAAAAGCAATAAATGGTAAATTTTTTGGATATAATACATATTTAATTATATAAATTCAAGGAATATTGGAAAAGACCAGGAAAAAATGGAATGAATCTTGATTATATTGGATAAAATACTTATTTTAGGTGATAAATGTAAGGAATCTTTGAAGAATCTAGAAAAATATTGAATTTTACGAAGATTATAATGGAAATAATTCATATTTGAGGTTATAAATTCAATGAATCTTGGAATATTCCAGAAAATAATGTAATTAATGGTGATATTTTTGGATATAATACATATTTGAGGTTATAAATGCAAGGCATCATTGAAAAATTCCAGAAAATAATTGAATTAATGGTGATATTTTTGGATATAATACATATTTAAGGATATAAATTCAAGGAATCTTGGAAAAGTCCAGGAAAAAATTGAATGAATCTTGATTATATGGGATATAATACTTATTTTAGGTGATAAATGTAAGGAATCTTTGAAAAATCTAGAAAAATATTGAGTTTTACGAAGATGATTATGGAAATAATACATATTTGAAGTTATAAATTCAAGGAATCTTGGAATAATCTAGAAAAATATTGAATTTTACGAAGATTATAATGAATATAATACATATTTGAGGTTATAAATTCAAGGAATCTTGGAAAGTTCCAGAAAATAATGGTATTAATATCGATATATTTGAAGATAATACATATTTAAGGTTATAAATTCAAGGAATCTTGGAAAAGTCCAGGAAAAAATGGAATAAGTGTTGATATTTTTGGATATAATACATATTTAAGGATATGAATTCAAGGAATCTTGGAAAAGTCCAGGAAAAAAGGGAATGAATCTTGATTATATTGGATATTTTACTTATTTTAGGTGATAAATGTAAGGAATCTTTGAAAATTCTAGAAAAATATTGAATTTTACGAAGATTCTAATGGAAATAATACATATTTGAGGTTATAAATTCAAGGAATCTTGGATAATTTCAGAAAAAAAAATGAATAAATCTTGATTATTTTGGATATAATACATATAAGGATATATATAAATTCAAGGAATCTTGGAATGATCTAGAAAAATATTGAATTTTACGAAGATTATAATGGATATAATACATATTTGAGGTTATAAATTCAAGGAATCTTGGAAAGTTCCAGAAAATAATGGAATTAATGGTGATATTTTGGAGATAATACATATTTAAGGTTATAAATTCAATTAATCTTGGAAAAGACCAGGAAAAAATGGAATGAATCTTGATTATATTGGATATAATACTTATTTTAGGTGATAAATGTAAGGAATCTTTGAAGAATCTAGAAAAATATTGAATTTTACGAAGATTCTAATGGAAATAATACATATTTGAGGTTATAAATGCACGGAATCATTGAAAAATCTAGAAAAATATTGAATTTTACGAAGATCATAATGGAAATAATACATATTTGAGGTTATAAATGCAAGGAATCATTGAAAAATTCCAGAAAATAATGGAATTAGTGTTGATATTTTTGGATATAATACATATTTAAAGATATAAATTCAAGGAATCTTGGAAAAGTCCAGGAAGAAATGGAATGAATCTTGATTATATTGGATATAATACTTATTTTAGGTGATAAATGTAAGGAATCTTTGAAAAATCTAGAAAAACATTGAAGTTTACGAAGATTCTAATGGAAATAATACATATTTGAGGTTATAAATTCAAGGAATCTTGGATAATTTCAGAACAAAATGGAATAAATGGTAAATTTTTTGGATATAATACATATTTAAGGTTACGAATGCAAGGAATCTTGAAAAATTCCAGAGAAAAATTTAGTAAATGGTGAATTTTTTGGATATAATACATATTTAATGTTATGAATGCAAGGAATCTTGGAAAAATCTAGAAAAATATTGAATTTTACGAAGATCATAATGGAAATAATACATATTTGAGGTTATAAATTCAAGGATCTTGGAAAATTCCAGAAAAAAATGGAATTAATGGTGATGTTTTTGGTTATAATACATATTTGAGGTTATATATTCAAGGAATCTTGGAAAATTCCAGAAAATAATGGAATTAATGGTGATATTTTTGGTTATAATACATATTTGAGGTTATATATTCAAGGAATCTTGGATAATTTCAAAAAAAAAAAGCAATAATGTGTAATTTTTTTGGAATAATACATATTTAATTATATAAATTCAAGGAATATTGGAAAAGACCAGGAAAAAATGGAATGAATCTTGATTATATTGGATAAAATACTTATTTTAGGTGATAAATGTAAGGAATCTTTGAAGAATCTAGAAAAATATTGAATTTTACGCAGATTATAATGGAAATAATTCATATTTGAGGTTATAAATTCAAGGAATCTTGGAATAATCTAGAAAAATATTGAATTTTACGATGATTATAATGGATATAATACATATTTGTGGTTATAAATTCAAGGAATCTTTTAAAAGTTCAGAAAAAAATGGAATAAATCTTGATTATATTGGATAAAATACTTATTTTAGGTGATAAATGTAAGGAATCATTGAAAAATCTAGAAAAATATTGAATTTTACGAAGATTCTAATGGAAAAACTACATATTTGAGGTTATAAATTCAATGAATCTTGGAATATTCCAGAAAATAATGTAATTAATGGTGATATTTTTGGATATAATACATATTTGAGGTTATAAATGCAAGGCATCATTGAAAAATTCCAGAAAATAATTGAATTAATGGTGATATTTTTGGATATAATACATATTTAAGGATATAAATTCAAGGAATCTTGGAAAAGTCCAGGAAAAAATTGAATGAATCTTGATTATATGGGATATAATACTTATTTTAGGTGATAAATGTAAGGAATCTTTGAAAAATCTAGAAAAATATTGAGTTTTACGAAGATGATTATGGAAATAATACATATTTGAGGTTATAAATGCAAGGAATCATTGAAAAATTCCAGAAAATAATGGAATTAGTTTTGATATTTTTGGATATAATACATATTTAAGGATATAAATGCAAGGAATCATTGAAAAATTCCAGAAAATAATGGAATAAGTGTTGATATTTTTGGATATAATACATATTTAAGGATATAAATTCAAGGAATCTTGGAAAAGTCCAGGAAAAAATGGAATGAATCTTGATTATATTGGATATAATACTTATTTTAGGTGATAAATGTAAGGAATCTTTGAAAAATCTAGAAAAATATTGAATTTTACGAAGATTCTAATGGAAATAATACATATTTGAAGTTATAAATTCAAGGAATCTTGGAATAATCTAGAAAAATATTGAATTTTACGAAGATTATAATGAATATAATACATATTTGAGGTTATAAATTCAAGGAATCTTGGAAAGTTCCAGAAAATAATGGTATTAATATCGATATATTTGAAGATAATACATATTTAAGGTTATAAATTCAAGGAATCTTGGAAAAGTCCAGGAAAAAATGGAATAAGTGTTGATATTTTTGGATATAATACATATTTAAGGATATAAATTCAAGGAATCTTGGAAAAGTCCAGGAAAAAATGGAATGAATCTTGATTATATTGGATATAATACTTATTTTAGGTGATAAATGTAAGGAATCTTTGAAAAATCTAGAAAAATATTGAATTTTACGAAGATTCTAATGGAAATAATACATATTTGAGGTTATAAATTCAAGGAATCTTGGATAATTTCAGAAAAAAATGGAATAAATGGTAAATTTTTTGGATATAATACATATTTAAGGATATAAATTCAAGGAATCTTGGAAAAGTCCAGGAAAAAATGGAATGAATCTTGATTATATTGGATATAATACTTATTTTAGATGATAAATGTAAGGAATCTTTGAAAAATCTAGAAAAATATTGAATTTTACGAAGATTATAATGGAAATAATACATATTTGAGGTTATAAATGCAAGGAATCATTGAAAAATTCCAGAAAATAATGGAATTAGTTTTGATATTTTTGGATATAATACATATTTAAGGATATAAATTCAAGGAATCTTGGAAAAGACCAGGAAAAAATGGAATGAATCTTGATTTTATTGGATATAATACTTATTTTAGGTGATAAATGTAAGGAATCTTTGAAGAATCTAGAAAAATATTGAATTTTACGAAGATTCTAATGGAAATAATACATATTTGAGGTTATAAATGCACGGAATCATTGAAAAATCTAGAAAAATATTGAATTTTACGAAGATCATAATGGAAATAATCATATTTGAGGTTATAAATGCAAGGAATCATTGAAAAATTCCAGAAAATAATGGATTAGTGTTGATATTTTGGATATAATCCATATTTAAGATATAAATTCAAGGAATCTTGGAAAAGTCCAGGAAGAAATGGAATGAATCTTGATTATATTGGATATAATACTTATTTTAGGTGATAAATGTAAGGAATCTTTGAAAAATCTAGAAAAACATTGAAGTTTACGAAGATTCTAATGGAAATAATACATATTTGAGGTTATAAATTCAAGGAATCTTGGATAATTTCAGAACAAAATGGAATAAATGGTAAATTTTTTGGATATAATACATATTTAAGGTTACGAATGCAAGGAATCTTGAAAAATTCCAGAGAAAAATTTAGTAAATGGTGAATTTTTTGGATATAATACATATTTAATGTTATGAATGCAAGGAATCTTGGAAAAATCTAGAAAAATATTGAATTTTACGAAGATCATAATGGAAATAATACATATTTGAGGTTATAAATTCAAGGATCTTGGAAAATTCCAGAAAAAAATGGAATTATGGTGATTTTTTTTTGGTTATAATACATATTTGAGGTTATATATTCAGGAATCATGGAAAATTCCAGAAAATAATGGAATTAATAATGGTGATTTTTTGGTTATAATACATATTTGAGGTTATATATTCAAGGAATCTTGGATAATTTCAAAAAAAAAAGCAATAAATGGTAAATTTTTTGGATATAATACATATTTAATTATATAAATTCAAGGAATATTGGAAAAGACCAGGAAAAAATGGAATGAATCTTGATTATATTGGATAAAATACTTATTTTAGGTGATAAATGTAAGGAATCTTTGAAGAATCTAGAAAAATATTGAATTTTACGAAGATTATAATGGAAATAATTCATATTTGAGGTTATAAATTCAAGGAATCTTGGATAATTTCAGAACAAAATGGAATAAATGGTAAATTTTTTGGATATAATACATATTTAAGGTTACGAATGCAAGGAATCTTGAAAAATTCCAGAGAAAAATTTAGTAAATGGTGAATTTTTTTGATATAATACATATTTAATGTTATGAATGCAAGGAATCTTGGAAAAATCTAGAAAAATATTGAATTTTACGAAGATCATAATGGAAATAATACATATTTTGAGGTTTAAATTCAAGGATCTTGGAAATTCCAGAAAAAATGGAATTAATGGTGATGTTTTTGGTTATAATACATATTTGAGGTTATATATTCAAGGAATCTTGAAAATTCCAAAAATAATGGAATTAATGGTGATATTTTTGGTTATAATACATATTTGAGGTTATATATTCAAGGAATCTTGGATAATTTCAAAAAAAAAAGCAATAAATGGTAAATTTTTTGGATATAATACATATTTAATTATATAAATTCAAGGAATATTGGAAAAGACCAGGAAAAAATGGAATGAATCTTGATTATATTGGATAAAATACTTATTTTAGGTGATAAATGTAAGGAATCTTTGAAGAATCTAGAAAAATATTGAATTTTACGCAGATTATAATGGAAATAATTCATATTTGAGGTTATAAATTCAAGGAATCTTGGAATAATCTAGAAAATTGATTTTTTTACGATGATTAAAATGGATATAATACATATTTGTGGTTATAAATTCAAGGAATCTTTTAAAAGTTCAGAAAAAAATGGAATAAATCTTGATTATATTGGATAAAATACTTATTTTAGGTGATAAATGTAAGGAATCATTGAAAAATCTAGAAAAATATGAATTTTACGAAGATTCTAATGAAAAACTACATATTTGAGTTATAAATTCAATGAATCTTGGAATATTCCAGAAAATAACTGTAATTAATGTGATATTTTGGATATAATACATATTTGAGGTTATAAATGCAAGGCATCATTGAAAAATTCCAGAAAATAATTGAATTAATGGTGATATTTTTGGATATAATACATATTTAAGGATATAAATTCAAGGAATCTTGGAAAAGTCCAGGAAAAAATTGAATGAATCTTGATTATATGGGATATAATACTTATTTTAGGTGATAAATGTAAGGAATCATTGAAAAATCTAGAAAAATATTGAGTTTACGAAGATGATTATGGTAATAATACATATTTGAGGTTTATAATGCAAGGAATCATTGAAAATTCCAGAAAATAATGGAATTAGTTTTGATATTTTTGGATAAATACATATTTAAGGATATAAATGCAAGGATCATTGAAAAATTCCAGAAAATAATGGAATAAGTGTTGAATTTTTGGATATAATACATATTTAAGGATATAAATTCAAGAATCTGGAAAAGTCAGGAAAAAATGGAATGAATCTTGATTAATTGGATATAATACTTATTTTAGGTGATAAATTAAGGAATCTTTGAAAAATCTAGAAAAATATTGAATTTTACGAAGATTCTAATGGAAATAATACATTTTGAAGTTATAAATTCAAGGAATCTTGAATAATCTAGAAAAATATTGAATTTTACGAAGATTATAATGAATATAATACATATTGAGGTTATAAATTCAAGGATCTTGAAAGTTCCAGAAAATAATGGTATTAATATCGATATATTTGAAGATAATACATATTTAAGTGTTATAAATTCAAGAATCTTGGAAAAGTCCAGAAAAAATGGAATAAGTGTTGATATTTTTGGATATAATACATATTTAAGGATATAAATTCAAGGAATCTTGAAAAGTCCCCAGGAAAAATGGAATGATCTTGATTATATTGGATATAATACTTTTTTAGGTGATAAATGTAAGGAATCTTTGAAAAATCTAGAAAAATATTGAATTTTACGAGATTCTAATGGAAATAATACATATTTGAGGTTATAAATTCAAGGAATCTTGGATAATTTCAGAAAAAAATGGAATAAATGGTAAATTTTTTGGATATAATACATATTTAAGGATATAAATTCAAGGAATCTTGGAAAAGTCCAGGAAAAAATGGAATGAATCTTGATTATATTGGATATAATACTTATTTTAGGTGATAAATGTAAGGAATCTTTGAAAAATCTAGAAAAATATTGAACTTTACGAAGATTATAATGGAAATAATACATATTTGAGGTTATAAATTCAAGGAATCTTGGAATGATCTAGAAAAATATTGAATTTTACGAAGATTATAATGGAAATAATACATATTTGAGGTTATAAATGCAAGGAATCATTGAAAAATTCCAGAAAATAATAGAATTAGTGGTGATATTTTTGGATATTATACATATTTAAGGATATAAATTCAAGGAATCTTGGAAAAGACCAGGAAAAAATGGAATGAATCTTGATTTATTGGATATAATACATATTTAGGATATAAATTCAAGGAATCATTGTAAAATCTCTAGAAAAATATTGATTTTACGAACATTATAATGGAATAATACATATTTGAGGTTATAAATGCAAGGAATCATTGAAAAATCTAGAAAAATATTGAATGTTACGAAGATTATAATGGAAATAATACATATTTGAGGTTATAAATGCAAGGAATCATTGAAAAATCTAGAAAAAATATGAAGTACGAAGATATAATGGAAATAATACATATGAGGTTCTAAATTCAAGGAATCTTGGAAATATTCCAGAAAAATAATGGAATTAATGGTGATATTTTTGGATATAATACATATTTGAGGTTATAAATTCAAGGAATCATTGAAAAAATTCAGAAAATAATGGAAATAGTGTTGATATTTTTGGATATAATACATATTTAAGGATATAAATTCAAGGATATTGGAAAAGTTCCAGGAAAAAATGGAATAATGAATATGTATATTGGAGTATAATACTTATTTTAGGTGATAAATGTAAGGAATCTTTGAAAAATCTAGAAAAACATTGAATGTTTACGAAGATTCTAATGGAATAATACATTTTGAGGTTATAAATTCAAGGAATCTTGGATAATTCAGAACAAAATGGATAATGGTAAATTTTTGGATATTAATACATATTTGAGGTTATAAATGCAGGAATCTTGAAAAATTCCAGAGAAAAATTTAGTAAATGGTGAATTTTTGGAATAATACATATTTAAGTTATGATTGCAAGGAATCTGGAAAAATCTAGAAAAAATATTGATTAATTACGAATTCTGATGGAAATAATTACATGTTTGATGGTGTAAATATAAGGAATCTTTTAAAAATTCCGAAAATAATGAATTAATGGGATATTTTTGGTGAAATAATACATATTTGAGGTTATAAATCAAGGAATCTTGGAAAATTCCAGAAAAATAATGGAATTAATGGTGATATTTTTGGTTATAATACAATATTGGGTTATATATTCAAGGAATCTTGGATAATTTCAAAAAAAAAAGGAATAAATGGTAAATTTTTGGATATAATACACTTATTTAAGGTTTAATTTAAGGAATCTTTTAAAAGTCAGGGAAAAAATTGAATAAATCTTGATTATATTGGATAAATACTTATTTAGGTGATAAATGTAAGGAATCTTTGAAAAATCTAGAAAAATATTGAATTTTACGAAGATTCTAATGGAAATAATACATATTTGAGGTTATAAATGCACGGAATCATTGAAAATCTAGAAAAATATTGAATGTTACGCAGATAGAATGGAAATAATACATATTTGAGGTTATAAATCAAGGAATCTTGGAATATTCCGAAAATAATGGAATTAATGGTGATTATTTTTGGATATAATACATATTGAGGTTATAAATGCAAGGAATCATTGAAAAATTCCAGAAAATAATGGAATTGTGTTGATATTTTGGATATAATACATATTTAAATATATAAATTCAAGGAATCTTGAAAAGTCCAGGAAAAAAATGGAATGAATCGTGATTTAGATTGGATATAATACTTATTTTAGGTGATAAATGTAAGGAAATTGAAAAATCTAGAAAAACATTGAAGTTTACGAAGTTCTAATGGAAATAATACATATGATTTTGATTATAATTCAAGGAATCTTGGAAAATTTCAGAAAAAATGGAATAAATGGTTAATTTTTTGGATTAATACATATTATTTTAAGGTTACGAATGCAGGAATCTTGAAAAATTCCAGAAAAAATTTATAAATGGTGAATTTTTTGTATATAATACATATTTAATGTTATGAATGCAAGGAAATTTGAAAAATCTAGAAAAATATTGAATGTACGAAGATTATAATGGAAATAATACATATTTGAGGTTATAAATTCAAGGAATCTTGGAATATTCAGAAAATAATGGAATTAATGGTGATATTTTTGGATATAATACATATTTGAGGTTATAAATGCAAGGAATCTTGAAAAATTCCAGAAAATAATGGAATTAGTGTTGATATTTTTGGATATAATACATATTTAGGATATAAATTAAGGAATCTTGGATAATTCGAAAAATGAAAAAATGGAATGAATTGATTATATTGGATATAATACTTATTTAGGTGATAAATGTAAGGAATCTTTGAAAAATCTAGAAAAACATGGAATTAATGAAGATTCTAATGGAAATAATACATATTTGAGGTTATAAATTCAAGGAATCTTGGATAATTTCAACAAAAAATGGAATAAATGGTAAATTTTTTGGATATAATACATATTTAAGGTTACGAATGCAAGGAATCTTGAAAAATTCCAGAGAAAAAAATTTGTAAATGGTGAATATTTTTTGGATATAATACATATTTAATGTTATAAATGCAAGGAATCTTGGAAAAATCTAGAAAAATATTGAATTTACGAAGATTCTAATGGAATATACATGTTTGAGGTTATAAATTAAGGAATCTTGGAATATTTCAGAAAAAAAAGGAATATAATGGTATATTTTTGGATATAATACATATTAAGGTTATAATTTCAAGGAATCTTTTAAAAAGTTCAGAAAAAAATGAATTAAAATTTGATATATTGGCTAAAATACTTATTTAGGTGATAAATGTAAGGAATCTTTGAAAAATCTAGGAAAAATATTGAATTTTACGAAGATTCTAATGGAAATAATACATATTTGAGGTTATAAATGCAGGAATCTTGAAAAATCTAGAAAAAAAAATATGTAATTACGAAGATTCTAATGGAAATAATACATATTTGAGGTTATAAATGCAAGGAATCATTGAAAAATTCCAGAAAATAATGGAATTAATTTTGATATTTTGGGATATATACATATTTAGGGGATATAAATTCAGGAATCTTGGAAAAGACAGGAAAAAAAAGGAATGAATCTTGATTATATTGGATATAATACTTATTTTAGGTGATAAATGTAAGGAATCTTTGAAAAATCTAGAAAAATATTGAATTTACGAAGATTCTATTGGAAATAATACATATTTGAGGTTATAAATGCAAGGAATCATTGAAAAATCTAGAGAAAAATATTGAATTTTACGAAGATATATGGAATAATACATATTTTAGGTTATAATGCAAGGAATCATTGAAAAATCTAGAAAATAATGGAATTAATGGTGATATTTTTGGTATAATACATATTTGAGGTTAATAGTCAAGGAATCTTGGATATTTCAAAAAAAAAAGGAATATAAATGGTGATTTTTTGGATATAATACTATTTAGGTTATAATTCAAGGAATCTTTAAAAAAGTTCAGGAAAAAATGAATAAATCTTGATTATATTGGAAAAAATACTTATTTAGGTTATAAATGAGGAATCTTTGAAAAATCTAGAAAAAATATTGAATTTTTCGAAGATTCTAATGGAAATATACATATTGAGGTATAAATGCAAGGAATCTTGGAAAATTCCAGAAAATAATGGAATTAGTGGTGATATTTTTGGATATTATACATATTTAAGGTATAAATTCAAGGAATCTTGGAAAAGACCAGGAAAAAATGGAATGAATCTTGATTATATGGATATAATACATATTTGAGGATATAAATTCAAGGAATCATTGGAAAATCCAGAAAATATGAATTTTACGAATATTATAATGGATATAATACATATTTGAGGTTATAAATGCAAGGGATCATTGAAAAATTCCAGAAAAAATGAATGTACGAGATTATTATAATGGAAATAATACATATTTGAGGTTATAAATTCAAGGAATCTTGGATAATTCAGAAAAAAATGAAATAAATGGTGATATTTTTGGATATAATACATATTTAAGGTTATAAATGCAAGGAATCATTGAAAAATTCCAAAAATAATGGATTAAATGGTGATTTTTTGGATATAATACATATTTAAAGTTATAAATTCAAGGAATCTTTAAAAAATCCAGAAAAAATGGAATGAATCTTGATTATATTGGATATAATACTTATTTTAGGTGATATAAAGTAAGGATCTTTGAAAAATCTAGAAAAATATTGAAGTTACGAAATTCTAATGGAAATAATACATATTTGAGGTTATAAATTCAAGGAATCTTGGATATTTCAGAACAAAATGGAATAAATGGTGATATTTTTGGATATAATACATATTTAAGGTTCCGAATGCAAGAATCTTGTGAAAAATTCCAGAGAAAAATTTAGTAAATGGTGAATTTTTGGATATAATACATATTTAAGGTTATAATGCAAGGAATCTGGAAAAATCTAGAAAAATATTGAATTTTACGAAGATTATAATGAAATAATACATATTTGAGGTTATAAATTCAAGGAATCTTGGAATTTCAGAAAAAAAAAATGGAAGAAAGAAATGGTAAATTTTTTGGATATAATACATATTTAAGGTTATAAATCAAGGAATTGTTTAAAAGTTCAGGAAAAAAATGGAATAAATAAATCTTATTAAAATGGATATTTATATTATAAATACTTATTTTAGCTGATAAATGTAAGGAATCTTTGAAAAATCTAGAAAAATATTGAATTTTACGAAGATCTAATGGAAATAATACATATTTGAGGTTATAAATTCAAGGATCTTGGAAAATCCAGAAAAAAATGGAATTAATGGTGATATTTTTGGATATAATACATATTAAGGTTACGAATGCAAGGAATCTTGGAAAAATTCAGAAAATAATGGAATTAATGGTGATATTTTTGGAAATAATACATATTTGAGGGTATATACTTCAAGGAATCTTGGAAAATTCCAGAAAATAATGGAATTAATGGTGATATTTTGGATATAATACATATTTGAGGTTATAAATTCAAGGAATCTTGGAAATATCAAAAAAAAATGAAATAAATGGTTAATTTTTTGGATATAATACATATTTAAGGTTATAATTTAAGGAATCTTTTAAAATCAGGAAAAAATTGAATTTACGAAGATTATTGGAAATAATACATATTTTAGGTTATGAATGCAAGGAATCTTTGAAAAATCTAGAAAAATATTGAATTTTACGTAGATTGTAATGGAAATAATACATATTTAAGGTTATAATTTCAAGGAATCATTGAAAAATTCCAGAAAATAATGGAATTAGTGGTGATATTTTTGGATATTATACATATTTAAGGATATAAATTCAAGGAATCTTGGAAAAGACCAGGAAAAAATGGAATGAATCTTGATTATATTGGATATAATACTTATTTTAGGTGATAAATGTAAGGAATCTTTGAAAAATCTAGAAAAATATTGAATTTTACGAAGATGATTATGGAAATAATACATATGGACACATTGCAGTTGGTTTATTATTTCATTGATTTATAGTTATGTTGTTGTTATTTATAGCTTTGTAACTTATATATTGTTATAGAGAGTACTACGAAAAAAATGAAGAAAAATATAAAGTTATACCAAGGCTTATTCTTCCGAATTGCCATGTGCCTCATGCTATGAAGATTCTAATCTGTGGCACAGGGCTATGGTGTTAAATATAATTGATGAAGAAAATGTGAAATTAACTAAGATTTTCATACGTTTATAGTTAATATTAATCTATAAGTTGATAACAATTGTTTTAGTTTGCAAGTTAATATTATATAGGAAGCTTATTTAGCTAACTTTAAACCATAGATCATAAAATTCAAGTTTACACATACACACTTATAATAAGTAATTCAATAAACCATTGGATACAAATTATTAGGGAATGTGTGTTGAATACACCATATTTGTTAATAAAAGTAGGAAATATTTAATTATCTAATACCTTCTTGTGTATAAGTGAACACTAGGACCATCCCGTTATTCAACCAATTTTCCACTTCTCGCTGTCAGCTGCACTGTTTCCAGTGTGTACCTCCATTTAAAGATTCCAAATATCGTAATGATAAATTAAATAGGACAGGTGACATAGAGCCCTCCTGTCTAAATCCTGACTTATTTATTTGCTTTTTTCTAAAACCAAATTAAACATCTAGTATTTTTTTAAGGTGGTTTTAGAACATAGTATCTGGATATGTGTAATAAGTAATTGATTTTTAATACTTTCAACTCTATATGAAACATGAAAAGTAAAAATAATGATATACACCATCCGTGAATATAATAAATTTTAAATAGAATATAACTAGTAGTAAATGGTTAGTACTACTAACTAAGTATTTCCGTTTAAAATAATTTATTGGCGTGGAAACTGGTTTTAAACTTCTGCGGAGTAATAGTAATAATTCTTTGAATACTTATTAAAGTTAAGTTATTTAATCTTCTATACACTGTAATATTTTGTAAAGACGTTTGTTTAGGAATTACCATAGCAACTATAGTCTTGATAGTACATACTTATACTAAAAAATTTCAGGAAGGAAAAAGTTCAGTATTTCAATAATATAATAAATCTACGGTTCTATCTAGAATATCATAAATATTTTTTTTTTTTATATATATAATATAATACATATTTTTATTGATATTTTATGTGTAAACACTATTTAAATTTTAACTATTTTTAATTGTAACCTATTGGTTCTTTTTTAATGTTGTTAAAAACCTATTGTTATTATAAACAACAAATTCTTCATTTTTTGGCAAAAATATTCATGTTATTTTCATTATTTTGTAGTTATTATATGTTGATTATGGAACAATTAAAGTAGTATCAAAAACAAATGTAAGACTTTTAGCATCCCAATTTGGAGCATACCCTATTCCAGCAGTACATTGTGGTTTGTACAATTTTAGCGAATTGAATTATCCACGAGAGATAAGTGAATCTTTTGCTGAAATGACTGATAATCATGTGCTAGAAGCACAGTTTCATCACCCACATTTTGAAGTAATAATTTTAAATAAACAAAGTGTTAATGAACTATTATTATATTAATTTTTAACAGGATGATTCTCAAAAAATGAATGTCACATTGTTTTTGAATACTGAACACGACAAAATTAATATTAACAAAAAATGGTAAGTTATACAATTTTTTATTATTTTATTTCTATACAGGTAATTATTTTGATATTGAATAAAATAATTATTTTAAACCCATTAATAATTTTTAAATGAGTTGTGGGTTATTATTATATTTTTGTCTTTTTGGCTATAACCAGAAAACAATTCTTATATTTTCTAATATAAAAGCATTATTATTCATTTTCAATGTTACTTTTAGTTTTGAAGTAATCATGAATCAGATAACACAAATCCAGAATAAATTGGAAGAATGATTTGTTGAGTATTGCAAGGAAAACAATGGACTTTAGTTTAAAAAGAGAAAAGTAAAGCAACAAGAAAACAAAAAGTTCTTCAATTAACAGATACATTTAGTTTTATTTTAAATTATATTATTTAATGTATAATTGTCATTTGATGTGTAATTAAGTACAAATTATTATAAAAATTAAAAGTCCCAATATTATCACATAGAACCGATTTGTTGAATGTGTTTTTATGTATGTATGACGTATGTATATATATTTCTATATACTATGCAAAATGTGAGGTATTATAACTGATATTTTTAGTTCTTAAAATTTTTTAGAGACCTTAGCGACTGCATGAGTTGTCTTCCTCTTACATAATATTATATGAGACATACTAAATATTAGTTCATCAGTGAAAACCTAATTTTTTATTAACAAAATTAAAGTGAAGTTGGTACATTTACATATATATAAACAATAAGATTTTACTGTATTAACATTGAATATTATAATAATGTTCATTAAGTTATATTTCAATAACACTACAATTATAAATGATCAATTTGTTATAGTTACAACTGTTAGAATTGAAAATTTAATTTGATATAAGCTAATTAAAACTGAACTAGGTACGTTTACATCCATATAAATAATAATTTTTTACTTTTTTTTATTAATATTATAATAATGTTTAAAAAGTTATATTATAATTACACTACAATTATAAATGACCAATTTGTTATAGTTACAACTATTAGAAATGAAAACATAACTTTTTATTAACAAAATTATAGAGAAGTAGGTACATTTACATATGTATTAACAACCAGATTTTACTTTTTTTACATTAAATATTATAATAATGGTCAAAAAGTTATATTAGAATTACACTACAATTATAAATGATCAATTTGTTATAGTTACAACTGTTAGAATTGAATATTTAATTTGATAAAAGCTAATTCAATCTGAACTAGGGACATTTACACCCATATTTATAATAAGATTATACTTTAATAACATTGAATATTATAGTAATGTTCATAATGTTATATTTCAGTTACACTACAATTATAAATGATCAATTTGTTATAGTTACAACTGTTAGAATTGAAAATTTAATTTGATATAAGCTAATTAAAACTGAACTAGGTACGTTTACATCCATATAAATAATAATTTTTTATTTTTTTTTATTAAATATTATAATATAATTACACTACAATTATAAATGATCAATTTGTTATAGTTACAACTGTTAGAAATGTAAACATAACTTTTTATTAACAAAATTAAAGTGAAGTTGGTACATTTACATACATATTAACAATAAAATTTTACATTAATAACATTGAATATTATAATAATGTTCATAAAGTTATATTTCAATTACACTACCTACAATTATAAATGATTTTTACCTTAATCTTATAGAAATATATTTTGTATAAAATTATTTTATAAAATTGTTATGGCTTGTGTTGCGGGTTTTGTATCAAAATAATAAAATAATATTCTGCAGGTTGTTTTGATCATGGCTTCCACTCTTGGTTTTCTTGTTTTTGGCTCATGTACTTGTGGATTGGTGCTGCTAAATGTGTTATTTCCTCTGTATCTGGTTTCCTCTTTTGATGTTTTGGTGAATATATCCATCTTTTTATCTTGACTATCTAAAACGAAATATGATTAATTTTTGTCTCCTTATTTCCCAGCAATTTATTAAAAACAGTCTAGTCCCTTCTTATAATTAAAAATTAGTTCATTCAATTTTACGTTCACTTATGTCTTCAGATTGAATCCTTTGTGAAAAATGTAGATCACATTTGATAGTTTATATGTGGTTACTTCTATTGTTGTTACTGCAGTAGTTCCTTTGTCTCTTCATAAGTGTTGTTGGTAATTGTTGATAGGTGCTGCTCAGCGGTTTTTTTCCTCGATTACTACTTTGCTGTTATGGGTTGTACTGGAATCACTTCAGCTGTTCCTCTTTTTTATATGAAATTAAATATAATTAATTTGTGTTCACTTACGTACCTTCAGTTAATTTAATAGCTGACCATATTATGGACTTAAATAGTAGGATTTTTAAATTAAAAACAGTCTATTCCCTAATTTCTGTAAAATATTATCTGAGTGCTCGAATGTTAATATCATAAGAGCACTGTACTAAAGCCTGGACTTTAATCAACGATGGAAATATAATATCATTTATCGAAATTAACAAAATAATAAAAATATATTGAAATATTTTTACCATTTATTTATTTTACCTGTACTTCACAACAACTATTCACAGTTGCTCAAACGGTGTTCATAATTTTGATTGGTGAATTGCATTGATATAACGTTTTGAAATATATTGTAGGCGATCAGGTACTGTCTCATAAATCTCTTAGATTATAATTTATTTTATTTTATTTGTTTTTAGTGTTGCCGTGTCGGTTTTTTATTTAAAATTTTAATATAATATACTCGTTGCTATCATTATCAGTTATCAGTTTTTCACTATTTTATATCGTATAACCATAGACATATAATAGAAAATATGTATATTATATTATGTCTATGCGTATAACCATTGAAATGGATAAGAGATACTGGAGTGCTCGACTGTAAAAACGAGCAGTCGCGTTTGACGTTACCACCACCATCGAAGGGAAAAACATTTCATTTTTACACAACAAAATGTGATGGAATTGTAAATAATGATTTTTTTCATTCATAATCGCTGAGATATTTACTCAAATGTCTATAAAAGTAAATTATCTATCTCATACTTCTAAAAAATAAAAAAGACAATAAACCATCAGCTTCCACAAGCCCACAATATAACAAAATTAAAAATATTATATTGATGGTATTAATATTTTATTCAGCCCCCTTTCATTTGAAATTATAATTTTGTGAAAATTATAGGTACTTAGAATTTTGTATTATAATAACAATTATGATTTTAATGTATTCATTAATTTCGTTTTTTTAATATAAAATATTAAGATACTACAAACACCTTGTCGATTAAATATTTAAATGTATTAAACAGTCTTAATGATAATTATTTATGAATATTAATATATACCTAGGTATCTAATTAATAATTTTAAATTTATACAAATAAACTAAAAATAATTTTATAACATTTTGTAATCTTATACTAACTCTAAGCTTGCACTACTTGCAGTATAAAACAATTTAATAAGGAACTTGTCTAATAATATGCAGAATTGTTCAGAACAAACCGGCAGTATTTAATTAGATTGTATTATTAAGATTCTTTTAATTTTAAAAAAAATATTGGAATTTATTAGTTATAGGTACAATTACTTATTTTTTTTCCTTTAGATTAGTTCCTACTTTTTTTAGTAATTCTATTTCTTTTAATCGCCGTTTTTCAACACGACAACACCACTTTTATTTTTTGAGATTATTCCTCGTAATTTTTTTTTTTTGATGAAGTAATGTTTGTTTATTTATTAACCAAGAGTAACCATTTATAAACAAAAATGTCCATTGTAAATCTCAAAATCCCTACTTGAGCAGCTCTCCTGTGGAGTTGTATGATGTATACATATATGTTACGGGCAAAGTAGGAAATAGTGAAAAAAGTACGCACAGAAGACATTCATAATATGTAAATACAATTATTTTGTATAAATAATATTTATTATTATTTATTATACTGTTATGAAGTACGTGTTATTATTATTTTTTTTAAATTACAATAAAATTATTTTTAGGTTTTCTATGTAATTTTAATTTATTGTTAAATTTAATCTCTTTCCACAATTCCACGTCAATAATATAGTAATATGCCTCACAGAAAACAGAATAAGTACAGATATACGTATATAAAAATAAAAGTATTGGCTGATTTAGTGATTTGGATGTCATTTAATAGGTATGCGGTCGACCGCTAATAAATGAATTAAAAATTATAATTCAAAAAATTGCTGACAAAAATGATGAATATTGTGTTGTTTTATGCACAGTCGACGTAACTGTAGTACAATTCAAATTATAAAAGTTTTCATATCTCTCAAAAATGCATTAAATAAATCCGATTTATTTATTCCTCGCTACCGTGTTTCCAATATTCAGTGAAGTTGGTACCTATATTTTATTGTATCATATGTATAAATGCATTACGTTAAATTATACATTATTTATAATAATTTGTGGAAGACTCAATGATTCTCCACTATTTTTAATTAAATAAAAATCGTTTGCCAACTTATTGAGTGTACGACTCAGTGGCGTAGTTATGGGGAGGGGGGTTATATGAGGATAGATCCCCCCCAGAGCCTTTTTTTTTAATGTTTAAATCATTGACTTATTGAGCCCCCCACTTTATGTTTAACCAATAAATTGTATATCCCCCCCCAGAACAAAATCATAACTACGCCACTGGTACGACTGCGTATAAATTGTATTGTCGCGCAATAAGTGACCGTACCTACTGAATGTTTGAACCCATACTTTTACAAAATGTCGAAGTAGGTATTGTTATCAAAAGTCATAAAGTATAAGGACGTTAAGATAAATTGTAGTTCACTGAAAAAAAGAAATTATTTTTTTTCAATTAAAGATAAACTTAAGCCTGTGTAAAAACCAGCTGGTCAAAGGTAGACCACGTAGTACCTATATGAGTATATAACAATTGACAGCCAAAGGTATTTTATACAGGTACTATTCTTATAAACTTTGCTTATAATATAGGGCTAGACTGGTTAGAGTCTCCGTCCTTAAAAAATCCTAAAATAGGCATGCATTTATGCCCTTAAAAATTATCATATTTGCTCTAAAAATATGCAAAAATGCTAAAATATGCTCATAAATATATTTAATTTTCCATTCAAAAACCAAAAATTATAAATTTATTTATTATTAAATAAGAAATTTTTCTTTATGCATTTTTAATTTAATTTTTACAAAAAAATAAACTTTACCAAGTGATAGAATATTAAACTACACAGGGAGGTCACCTGTATAGCCAAATTAAAAATTTTAAATTTTAAATCACTTATGAGCTGTGCATGGGACATTTCAATTTATTTAAATTAAAAACGTTTGCAAGTTTATTCAACTCATTGCACACATCGCATTTAAATACATTATTATACTGTCATATTTTAAACAATTTAAATATGAACGAGTAATTTTAAAACTAAAAATTTTAAAAACCAAACTTAGATCTTTTGATAAGCCAGCAATATCTGGATCTTTTATTTATTGAATAAGGCATAAGTAGACATAATTTTAGATTTTGAACCGAGTGATAAATGTATTGATTCTACAATGGTGTGTGTTTTTTTTTTTTGTATATGTGTAGGTACACTGTACAGCACTACAGCATAAATAATCGAAATAATGCTTCAACTTCAAACATCGGCTGAGGTTTCCGAAGTAAAAACTAAGAATTTTCCAACAGTTTTCAAAAAAGTCGACAAAAACAAAAAAAAGTGACGGAAAATGGGAATTTTTACGCAAAACCAGTTTTTGACCAAATCGATTTTTTTATATGGTTGTAACTAAAAAACTAATCACTGTAAATACTTGAAATTGTCACTACATGTTTATATTAGCGTTATCTATACACGATTAAAATATTCAAACTATTTTTGAGCTGTTTATAGACAACTGAAATTTTTGATTTTTCCGGGATTTTTTTTTTTTAAGCGTCAATAAAAAAATGTTTGGTGCCTAGAAAAACTTAAATACCAAGTCTCTCATACGTAGTTCTTATTGTCGTTAGAAAAAATCAAAAATCATTACTTACAATTTTTTTTTATAAGCATTTTTATAGTTCAAATTTTTACGAAATATGTCTAAATCACGAAAATATACAAATAATCTTGTAGTTAAAAATCATTAAACTTTTTGTGTTTATATCTAAGGTTAAAAATTCAACACTAAATTTTCCATGTGTTTTTCTTCAAGTAGCTATAGAGAAAACTCAAAGCATCATTAAAGGAACAATTTTAACTGCGTTTGAATTTAATATTTTTACAAAATTGCGTAACGATAACGCCCGATTTATCCTCAAACGATTTAAAATATTTGTTATTATTCAAAAAGTATAAGTCGTAAATAATTGAAAATTTCACCAATTATTTAGATAGGCTTTTCTTTCATGATTTAATTTTCAAAATATTTCGCTTATTTTAATGCTATTTAAAGGCATTTGAAATATGATTTTATTGATGTAGGTAATAATAATTTGAAGTACTTAAAACAATATTATGAACTGCACTGTTTAATTTGTGTCGTTCGTGAAACACATTGATGTGACCAGCTGGTGAGTGGTTCCTATTTTGTTTAAAATATTATTCATGTAGGTACATATTTTACAAATTATAAATTTCATCTATTATATAGATTCGTCAAAATCAATAAAGAGTGGTATACATTTTGTAAAATATATTTTTGAATTAAAAATGATTCGCGCGTTTTTTAATACGAACGTTTTTATTTGGTTACCGATAAAACGCATGCTATAATGAACGGTCCGATATCACGTATATCTGCAAAATCTTAACTAAAATACATGAAACCTCTGGAATTTGAGACCTCCTTAACAGGATTGCATGTGCCCTATTCAATTTTGAGGTTGTTGGCACTCGGCAGTAGTGCAATACTCTCATAGTCACTACTAAAATTACCATCATAGCATATGTTCCTGTTACGTATGTTTCAATCCTGCGTGTCTTAAGGTGCCCACATACTGCAGCGGTAGCGGTGGTATGGCGGTGGCGGTAGCGTTAAAATGAGTCTGGACACAATTTTACCGCCACCGCCGAGACAATAGAATTTTACCGCCACCGCTGCAGTATGTGGGGACCTTTAAACGGTTTAAACGCGCACTTAAAACGTTCGTAAAACGTCTCTAGAATCTTTCTACAATGCACGCCATTTCGCGACTGATTCATATTACGCTCATTAGTAAGTATTCTAATTTCTAAAAAATAAATATTATGAACTTATAAGTACATCGATATTATTGACAAGTCGAGTTATTATTATTGGGTGTCATTTTATTTTTATATTTAATAAATAGGTACATTATTGTTACCTATTTAAATATTGAATAACAATTTAACGAGTACCTACATTTTTTTTCTTATTTTAAATTTTACTTTTTGCAAATTATTATTACATAATTTTACGACTTTTACTGCATATTACGTGGATTATTGTGCTATTTAATACAGTACATGTAAATCCTTGTTTTTTTTTCTTTATAACAATAAAAAAAATAAAATAAAAAATTGTTATTCACAATTATTTTTTATTAAGTAACGTTTAAGGTTCAAATTTTTACAAAACATGCTAAAATACCAAAAATTTGCAAGTAATTTTGTAGTTGAATATACATAATTTTCACCAAATGCTTATATTAGTGTTGTCTACCTATATACAGTTAAATTTTCAAAATATTTTGACTTTTATTGAGCTATTTATAGATAACTGAAATTTTTGATTTTTCTGAGAATTTTTTTTAGAAATGTCGATAAAAAAATTTTGATACTCAAAGAAATTTAAAAATTAAAAAAAGGTTCTTATGAGTTGCTCTTATTTTAGTTAAAAAAAAAAAAAATCAAAAATCGTTAGTCCCAATTTTTTTTTATTAGTGTTTGTAGTTCAAATTTTTACGATATGTGTCAATATCGCGAAAATTTGCTAGTAATTTTGTAGTTGAAAAATTATAAAAATTTTTGTGTTCATATCTAAGGTTAAAAAAATCAATACTAGGGTTTTCCATAAGTTTTCCTTTAAGTAGCTGTAACCTGCATAGAGAAAACTCGAAACGTTATCATAGGAAATATGTTATGAGCATTTGAATTTTAAATTTTTACGAAATTATGTGACGATAATGATTTTAAATATTTGTTATTATTCAAAAAGTATAAATCGTAGATACTTGAAAATTTCGCCAATTATATAGTTTGGCATTTTCTTTACACGATTTAATTTTCAAAATATTTCGATTATTTTAATGCGATTTATAGGCATTTGAAATATTCGTTTTTGTTTAGTTTTTTTTTTTATAAATATCGATAACATTTTTTGGCTGAGTCAAAATACTTGAAAATTTAATTAGTTTCTCATTAGTTAGTCTTATAATGAGTCAAAAATTATAAGAATACATATGCACAATTTTTTTTTTATTAGCGTTTGAAGTTCAACTATTGACAAAAATTCGTCAAAGTCATGAATATTTGCAAATTATTTTGTAGGTACCTATAACTATTCATAACATTTTTTGTATAAGTAGCTAAGAGTTAAAAATTTAATACAGTATTGTCCATAAATTTGACTTACAATAATTATAAAAGAACTTAAATTTTGGTTCATTATAACATAAACCACCTTTTTCACCAACCACTGGAAATTTACCCTAGGCTGACAAATTATCTCTGTTCAGAATCGTTAATATTGATTCGTATATTAACTATTTCTCTTTAAACAATTTTGATGTTTTATTAAAATTAAAGATGAATTCTTAAATAGGTACTTGAAATTTTCACTAATAATGTTATTATGAATAATAGGTAATAAATAATAATCATAATTTTAAGTGTAGGTGCAATATAATGTTCATATTTTTCCCACTCTTTTTGAGTTATTTGTAGATATTTAAAATTTTTATTCAGTCGAGATATAAATTGTATAAGCTATATAGCTAAGAGCATTAGCCTTAGCCTAAGGCTTAAACATTTAATATAAAGTTTATTCATAAGTAGTTCATACCAAAACAAAAAAGATCTAAAACAATATTTATGCAATACTTTTTTCGGATAGACATTTTAAGCTTTTAGACGAAGTATGGTATACACTTGTTTATAAATTATGAAAAACTACATTATTTATTGTTTTGTTAGAATAAGAATTTTGAAATTTGAATGTGTACATACCTACCTAAACAGTAGGTAATAATAAATAAAATATCGTAAATGATAAAAAAAAACTAAAACTAC
>NW_026083409.1:0-30784 GCF_020184175.1 Aphis gossypii
CGCTTCTTAATAAATTCGTCGCGTTTTCTCCTTGATGCAAATTCCACAATTATCAAAGGCTTATCCAGATTATGGTTCGAGGGCTTACGGTAAGCATTTTCGATATCGAACAAATTAAGATTGGCCAAAACAAAAGCTTCTGAGCTCTTGAAAATAATGTATTATTTGTGCTTTTGGTATTATACTTAGGTGTTATAAAAAGCTCTAATTTCCTTATGTTTCTACATGGTACTCAAAAACCTATTTCAGATATAGTAGGTCAGGACAGTTGATGAGGTTGTTTAAAATATCATAACTAATGATAGCTTATGATTCATAAACTAGCATAATATCTACTATTTGATGTTTTGTATTAAGTTTGTCTAGACTTAAAAAGTTTTAAATAACATTAATTATTAACAATGTCTCTATTGATATGCATGTGTGATATAAGAAATTCTTTTAAAAAAATGTATATTAAGTTTTTTTATATAGATTATAAAGAATTACAAGATCAAATTAGTGAACCAAATTCAAGGTTAGTTCTTACTAATGACAAATATAGAGTTTTTGAATTCTTTGATATTTCTATTTATCAAACTAGAATTTTAAATGATTTATAATTATATTATATTTATCACTTCAACATAAGACACAGTTTTCTACACTAATTAGTTATTTTATTTTATTATCTGTTTCAATTACTATCAATTATTAAGTTACCTAATATTATAATACTATTCTCTATAGTATTATTTTTATGCCCACTATACCTTACATAAAATAAAAATTACAACTTAAATAATTTCCATACACCTACAAAACAAATGAGAAAATCTTATATAAGAACAAAAACAATTTTTTTGCTTTAAATCGTCTTTTATTTAATAACATAAAATTTAAAGTTCAACACATAAATATTTGTAAAGTTACTATGACTTTATAAGTTTATTATTGATTGTATGTAGGCATAATAAAATGTATTCACAATGAAATATGTTACAATCACACCCACCACCAACATTGACATGTTATTATGTAGCAAATAAAAATAATAGGTCTACTGATAAATTATTTCTTTAGTTTACAGTCTGTTATGTATTCTTATAAACTTTTATTTACTATGCTTAAAAAGGAAAAAGAAAACTATAAGGATATTTAAAAAGAAAAAACTGAAAATTACAGTGAAAATTATTAATTTAAGATATTTATTGCTTTTTTTTGAAAATAGAAAACATACATATTTTTTTGTTTTAATTACAATGTTTTTAGTTTATTAACTTAAGTTTTTTAAAGCATACAATTGTACATAAAATAGTTTTAATATTATTGTATAGGTAGATAATAATTTTATTGCATTCTCTAATTATTAGATATGTTATGATTTCATAGAAGAAAAACACCTACAATTAAATAGTCCAAGTTTGTTCTTAATTATTAATAATCATACATGTATAATATTTCACAGTAAAATAATTGTAACTAAACAAGTAAACAAATAACAATATCATTTAACATGATTATAAAAATGGTAACTAATTAATAATATAATACCAACTACTTTACGATTATACTTTGGAACGGTTATTTTTCCAATAATCAATTGATTGCATTTCCATGAGCCTCGATACTGTTCGATCAAATGCAAATATTTCTTCATCCCCAGTAAATACATTTGCTTTAGCATTAGTCTAAAACCATAACGTTAATACTATAATGAATACTGCTTAATGTTATAATCACTGGTTTAATAATATAATTTGCTGTGTATTGGAATTAAAAAAGAAAACCTAAATTAAATCATACTTTCAGAAGTTTAGACGGTGAACCCTTAAATAAAATTTGCCATGTAATGTATTAGCATTAGTATAATGGAGATAACATATTTGGTTATAACTAGGGTTCAGGACTTGTTGCATTTAAAATGATTGAAATATACAGTAAAAATCATCAAAATATGCAGCTCATTTTTTATTTTGTTTTTGAAAAACGCATTAAGTATATTATTAAAGTGCTATTTATTTTGGGCATTTTTAAATATGTGAAATAAAACAAGTTGATTATAAAAAAAATGACACAATTAAAAGACACATACAGCTTTCTTTTCATTGTACAATTTATAATCTAGATGTCATTAGGTTTTACCATAACTATTTAATTGTCGAATTGTAAATAAAAAGGTTGATTATTAAGAGATAAAGAGACTATCGTAAACAGAAGTACATGTTAGATACGATAAACTATGACCATCCAATTATGATTTTTCCCAACAATTTTACATTTATAAAAATAATAATAATAATGCGAAATATGCAAAAATATGCTAAACATTTCTTAAATATACACTTTTCTTAAAATATGATGAAATATGCAAATTCCTACTTGGTATTTAATTTGACCATTTCATAAAACAAATTTACAACTCACCTAGAATAATCTACGATAACTACAAAAATACATGTAAATGCAAAAAGTCCCGAACCCTAGTCATAACACATTATTAAGGCTAATCATAGATGTATATAAACATGTTTATACGTCAATGAGGCTTATACAAAAAGTAAATTATGTATCACTTGACACTCAAGTTTAATTTAATAATTGAGTTTTTTTTTTGCAGTACTATGTTACTTTTTAAAATAATTTTTATGAGAATATTAATAGTAAACAGATATCAATAGAATTCCAAATTCAGTGAGCAACTTAATTTCTTGAGAGTTATACATGTAAATGTTTCTCTTAAGAAATATCTATGTAAAAACTGTCATTAGTTTAAATAGTAGATTTTATGATATTTATAATTTTTAATATATTAGAAACATATAAGATGTTATAATACTTTACCGATTCGGGTTGTAAATTCAAATCGTCCATAAGAACCTTTTGGTCATCACCTAATCCACCTGTTTTTTTAGCTACAAATAATTCTTTTACTGGTTTATCGGCGTATATTAGAACAAATATCTAAAAAAAAATTTATATTACTTATTGTTGATGAAAAAATAAAATCTTTAAGATTACCTTATTGTCATAAAGTGTATCAATCAGAGTGATAAAACGTCTTAATGGCGATAATGAATCTAAATCCAGTTGAGGAACATCTCTAATAGCTATTGTGTGAAACATTTGAGCTAAATATAAGTAATCCACAGCTCCTAAAGGCTAAAGCATTTTTATTGTAAACTTTTAAAGTATATTGGGTGAAATATAATATTTACCCTATCACATAGTTCTTCAAAAGAAGCATCCAAGATTTGTCCACATACTCTTTGGAATGTAAGATTCCTTTGCATAATAACTAAAGTTCTTGGTCTAACAGTATCATTTTCACTATTAGTAAATCTTTTAATAGAGTTTTCAAAATCTTTTATGGAATCAACATTTCGCCTAAGGAAAATTAAATAAACATTTTCAGTAAATAACAATAAATTTGTAATTAAATACCATAAAACTTTAGTCTATTTTGTATTTAAAAATTCTTAAGTTATTAGCAGAGGAACCATTATTCTATCAATACCATGTTTAAATTAATATACTAAATAGTTGAAAATAATCAACTACTTTTCCGTAGTGATTTTGAGGTTATTGAATGTGTTTATTAATAAACTTTTAAAATAATTTTACCCCTATGGGCTATACTATACAATATTATTTAATTTAGTGAATAACAAGAAAATTCTGAGCATGGATAACAAAGAATAATGGAACACATTGATAGTGTAATAGTACCTCGAGTTATTGTTTTTATAAAAATAAAGTTTATAATTTATACCTACTCACACAAAATATGATTTATATCCACTTTTTGCTCTTATAACTCTATAATCAATTCCAGAATCCAAATTTACTACTATAGAATGTTGTTTTAAAACTGGTATAAATGGTAAAAACAAAAATCGTTGTAGTCCATTCTTATATAAATCATCTGGCTTACGATTACTGGTCGCTACCATAACCATACCTTTATCAAAAAGTTCAGTGAAAAGTCGTTTCAATATCATTGCATTTGCTATGTCAGTCACCTAGCAAGAATTTATGATAGTCCTACAATTAGAAGTGTGGTACTTAAGAAATAATTTTATTTTAAGTACCTGAAATTCATCGAAACAAAGTAACCATGATTGTTCTAGTATTGTATCAGCAACCATTGGAATTGCATCAAAATTGTTTTTAGTGCTCAATCTTAAATTATGAACTCTATTATGAATATCCAACATAAACTCATCAAAATGGACTCTTCGTTTTTTTTCGACCTATAAAATTGGAAAATTTGCATATAATTAGTATGAATTTTGAGTAATCCCAATTATTAATATTGTGTTGAGTAGTAATTTGTACTAAAATGTATACATTTTTTTGCCATTATTTTATTTCTTATATATCAACAATTTAAAGTATACTTAATTAATAACAAAGAAAAAAATGTTCATGTTAAAAAACAGTTATATTAAATAAATAATCAACTGCAAATTGATTCTGATTAAAACATATACTCATCAATATTGTTATACACAACTTTATACTTGTGTTTTAATTTTGTAGTCAACTTTAAAAATATGTTAGTATCAATATTAATAGTTACAAAATAAAATAATTACTTCGCAACAGGAAAAAAATAAATCCATTAACATGGTTTTACCACATCCAACTGATCCATGCATGTAAACACCGTTTAAGGGCTTTTTCAGTCCACCAAACAATTTTGAAATTACATTTTGTGATGGTGGTGAATAATCTTTCAATGATGTATATACGTCATCTAGCTGTTTGACAATCTTACGCTGATGATCATCGTTGATTAATTGACCATCATTCACCCGTTGATCATACAGTTCAGATGGCTTGGTTTGCAAACGAATGCTAGTGTAAATTGTCCGAATTTGGATATTTAATCGGGAAATTTTCATGATGATGTATTAAAATTTGTATGTAAGTATAATGACTAATTCTATTCTGTAAAATACAAATTATTTTAATACGAACAATTACTAAACGTTTAATATTGACACATTTCAAAAACAATACAATATTCTGTAATGTATTACAAAATTTACTATTTCCTAAGATAACAAACTATAAGTATACATTCTTTTTAGTTATTGGCGTAAAGCCACGGCCCACGAATTCTAATGTTTTAGTGTTTTACCTTTAAAACTTAACGATGACGGTTGAAGCCATTATGAAGGATTTATTTAAATGTATATTCATTATTCACTATTCAGTTCCAGTATTCATGTATTCATTTCATTTAGCACATGATATAATGATATAAAGTTTATTATATCATGATTTAGCATAATATTATTAATTATTATCACGGTTTAAGTGATTATATCTTTTTAGACTACTAATCATTTATCACTAATCACTAATCAGTAATCGGCACAGATATATATAATAAACTAGATTGCTAACTGGCCTATACAGCCTGTGTATTTAATTGAAGCCAACAATCCGCCATTTTAATCGAGGCCGGAACACCATATCACTTATTATTTATATTGATAACAAATGTTTTTTTTCGATATTAGAAAAATAATTCTGTAAATCACAATTAGTTATAATTAATAATTACTTAAATCAATTCAATTAAATATACTTTTAAATATTTTTAGTTTTACATATAAATAGGTATATAGTATAGGTAGCTGTTATAAACTATAGCAAGCTATTAGTAATATAACGTTGATCAGTAAATTACATATTATAAAATAAAATAGTTTTTGTCAGTTTTTGTCTTTTGCTTGCCGTTTTTACAATTGACGATGTCAGTATTTTACTGTAGGCATGTAGTCGTATCTTGAGGTATGTTCTGGTTATTTGGTTTATTATATCTATTTTATGTGGTTGTATAAAGGTCGGTTGTATCCCAACAATCATTACACTCTCTGAATACTGTTGAAGATGTTTGCCAATTCATTTTGTACATAAATAATTATTTTTTGGTCCATGTTTTTAACAAACAATTTTTTTTTATCAATTATCAATGATTTAAACAAAGTTTCTGTCAATCTAATAGTTTTATAGACACTATCTGAAGGTAGTTTAAGACCGCCTCGTTGTTTTACAAATGTAAATTTCTTAATTGATTTATTATCATCTCCTTCATTGCAGTATGTATGATCATGGGCACTTGGAGTATCTAGAATAGCTCGAATACAAGATTCACACTTCAAATTCTGTAAGAGTGTTTTTACTACATATCCACTGATGTAATACAAAACATTTTCAGTGATCAAACTAAGAAATGTATTGTTACAATGTTCTGCCAATAAATAATAATAAATCTCATCATTACATTGCTCTTTGGGTTTTTTATAGTTCCATTTAATCGCAAAAAGTGAATCTTCAACTGGTGACAACAATGCACAATTTCCAGAGCTCATTTTTATAGAATTATGCAATAAGATACTTTTTAGAGCATTTTTAAACTCCAAACAATTTGGGTTATTATTATGCCCAAATTTGCCCCGCATAAAACTGAAGAATATTTCTATGGCGTCTTGACTGAATTTGTAAGTGAGTATGAACTTAAAACTATGGTTTGCCAATAAATCTTTCGCTATAGCTAATGTTGACTTCACAGCTGTAGCTAAACCAATAATAAATGTTTTTCTCTTACTCTTCCATAAATATTCACCTGTTACTGTCTTTAAAGAATACAAGTATTCTATATTATTTTTCATTTTTTTTTCTAGGTATTGAATATTGTGAATATAAATTGGTTGTTTCAATCCTTTTGCAAATGGATTTCTAGAGTTCAAAAAATCAAATATTTCATCAATAATACGAATAAATTTAATTGTTGCTTCACACTTCTCAAATTCTATTGAAGTTTGAGTGAGATATGCAAGAGCGTCTGCAACGGAACTGCTTAATAATTGTACAGCAAGTTTGACCTTCATTGAATTTCCTTTCCAATTTATATGAGCTGAACTTATTTTGTTTCCTAATTTAAATCCTATTTCATTTTGTAATTTAAATAGTTTATCAATATATCTCCACTCTATTAAATTACTATTTTCATCTTTAAAAGCTCCAAAAGTCCCTAATGCATTTCTGGCTAACTTAACATTGTGGCACGCTCAGGTGTAAAATATATGTTTGGTGTGAAGAGGTCAATTTTGAAATCAGATTTAATTAAATCATACGATTGGTTAAGTCACAACCTAATATTTTGAATGTACTAAGATTAGCATATGCATATTTGTTTCAATATTGAAATCCAATTTCTAATAGCACTAGGGCTTGGTAGGCTAATTGAAGACCTTTAAATTAAATTATGACTGAGCATTTTGTACTTAAATAACAATTTTACTAATACAATTTATAGATTTAGTATAATTATACCTGATATAACTGTAAGCTTTAGGGGAATAAAAATAAATTGTCGTGGCAAATTTTTACTTCATCAGTATATCGTCTTGCTGTAGTTCTACATTAGTATTTTGTATATTAAATCATTTAAAAATGTTTGTGTAAATTTTTTTGCAATTGTGTCAGTGGTTTCTGTGTCAGTTGATGATTTGATTGTAGACATCAACTCCTAATAATTTTAATATTATATAAAAATATTTGCTTGCAGTTTTACCATTTTCAATCACTGAACAAATATTGACAAATCCATATCCAATACATAAACCAGAATAGATATCATTAGGTACTTACAAAAAATGTACACTAATAATTCACTAACTTTGCATAGCCAAAGTGACATACTGACATTGGAAATATATTTATGTTATAAATAATAATGCACACACAAAATATATCATATAGTTACCATTTATTTGTTAATTCTTGTTATAATTACATAAAATACATATGTTAGATTCTGAGAGGAGTAATGAATGAAAAACATAGCTAACAAACATTAATTAAATCACATGATTACCTTATACCACATATAACCACACCTACCATACTGTCATTAAATAATACCTCAATTGTAGTTATTTTCAATTTCTGTCTTCGTACTGTCTGTTGCAGTGCTTTAACCTTTTTTCTCAAACTACTTTTTACCGGAGATTCTTCAATTTTTCTTTTTAGTTTCTTCCTCTGAAGAGAAGGTGTATATGTTGGTGTATGTGGTGAAAGACTAGTATCTAAAATAAAATTAAATATATTAAATAACTTTTTAAAATTTACAAATTTGTACTCACTGGGTCCATAATATGTTAAGTCAATTGCTGTATCCATTTCATTTAAAGGTGTTAAATCATCTAATAATGTAAATTAGTAAAAATTTTACTTTATATATAGGTAGATAAGTGATAATTGGTTAAATACCTAGACTACTGTTATTCTGAACTATTTCATCAAGCACTGGAGAATAAACATTTCCAGTTAATTTTTCTTCCTGTATTTTTGAATGTGAGTGGCAGGATAATTAAAATTGCTAGGAACTATACCTTCTTTTAAAATTAATCTGTCTGGATTTTCAACAAAATCATTGGGATTAAAATGTGCACTGCACAGTCTACTATATTTGGTTGCCGTAAAATCTTTTCTCTGTATGGCATTCACCCATTCTTTTTTTGTGGTTTCATTCAAAGGAAATCTTTAAAAGAAAATAAGTAAAATAATAGATACATTTTTCATTTAATATTTATAATTTTACCTAAATAACTTAATATTCTTGTCCACTCCATCGACATTATTACAACCATACGCACAACATTTATAGGGCATAATTATTTAATAACAATTAAACTTTACTAATTTACTATACTATATAAAAATAATAAATAATTTAAAAAAAAGTAGTCTTAGAAAAACCAAAAACGTTAACCGGATCGTTATTCCGGATTTAATCAAGTGATAATGATTGATAATACTTCTGGCCTCAGATAAAATGGCGGAACTTTGATTCACGTCTTATCAATAGTTAGCAATCTAGTTTATTATATATATCTGTGGTAATCGGTTAAAAAGATTAAAGATAATATCATATTAATCATAATATTATTATGTAAGTATTATTTTTAACCAGACAGTAAAAAAAAACGGTTTATATCAGTAAAAACGAAAACGGTTTATATCACTATCATGGATGAAAAATATCATATCCACTTGGCTTGGAATAAACAACAAATTACACTATCACTTGCCGCTAAATTAAATAATATTTAAATTTTTATTTTGTTTAATATTTTATTACTCTTGCATTAGTTGATTAATTGATTAATTACAAATGGACAATGTTTAATTAAGCAAAATTTATGTGTACATACATAGTAGTGTTATAAGAGTATAACATAATGACATCAAACATCAAATTTTAATCATGTTGGGTACATAGTTTTAACAGAAATTATAGTAGTTTGAACTTAATAGATTACTATAATACCTAATTTATTATATATCTAATAGATGCATATTTTAGTATAATAGTAAAATAACAGTTAATTTATTAGATAATTTAAGACTATTCAAGTCATACATTATACTCAATAATTAGGTACATTAATGGAGATAAATAAATAAAAACAGTAACAGAAAATATTATCATTGAAATTAAAATATATTTGGTATAAAAATGATATAAAATATTACTGTTATTATATTACAATATATTAGTAATTTTAAAAATAAGTTATTAGGGAAAAAATAGTAGTATGTGGTAGTAAGGTTTTAGTTAAGTACTTTAATTTAAAAAACATTTTTGTCAGTTATAGCTAGAGACTGGATTTATGTGTTCAAAAAACCTTAGAAGTATGCATTATGTTCTTATTCTGTAGAATATACCCTATAAAATAATAAATATGTAAAAAAAAAATGTATTTTATTTTCATTATTTTTAACATAATTTATAAAGTATACAAGATTGATGTTCAACCATAGTTTTTAATCTTAAAATCAATACATACAATTTTTTAAGAAATAAAATATGCATATAAACAAAAATAAATACACAGCAATTTTAAGCGATTAATACTATAACAGGTTCACAACTATAAATACTATTTTACTATAAAATTTAACATAACAATATTGCATAGTATGCATTTAAAAACCATTTATATGCAATGAAAAATCAAAATACAAAATTAATACTTATGGTATTCAAAATTAATGTTATAAAATAGTATCTATCACATTTATATTAGTATAAAATATAAATATCTAATTGATATTTTGTCTTTTTACTTTAATTTAAGTAAATAATAGCTAATAATATATAATTATGTTTTTGTTTTGTGATATTTTTGCCCTATTTTACTATTAATTCTTATTGGTGCTAACCTCAAACAATTTTTTTTATTTTTCTTACTACTGTTTGTTCTGTATCTTCTAGATGCTTAAACAAGGCTATATCTATAAAATATAAAAACATTATTCAAATATTTTATGTATAATTATTATTATGATAATAATTACCAATAATAATGCCATGAATTGTTGGATCCATAAAAATAAATTTATTTTAATTTTTCCCTCACAATTATACAAGGAGCCACATAAGTCAGTAAACAATAATTGAAGCATTAAATCAGAAGTATCTTCAATTGTAGAACAACCGCATTGCTTAAGCCGTTCAATCGAATAAAAGTGTGAACAAATATAATTGCTTTGTTAATTCATCAAATGTTAAACTTATAAAACAATTAATTATTTGAATATTGCATACAATTAATTAATGTCTTGATGCAGCTAGTTTTAATGATTTTGCTAAATGTTGAATGTCATTTAAAGGAACAGTAAGCAAGTAAGCAAAAGTAATAGTAAAATGTTCTCTGTTGAAATTTTGTGGTATCGAAACATCATCTTCTGATCTGGTTATCAACAATTTATTGAGTAAATCATTGGTTTTCCTATGTTCTTGAAACTGTAATGTCATCAGTTATTTTATTTCAGATTTTTATGCTATGAATACATTTATCTTTAGTAAATCAATACTGAAAAATAAATAGTAAATATTTTTGTTAATTACCTTTCTAAATTGTTTGATTCATCACGGTGGTTTGATGGAATTGGATATGATGGGGAATTTGATGATGAGGCAAATATTAGAGGTGAAAACTGATCATCTATAAAAAAAATTGCTTTAAAACAATTTGAATTGATAATTGTTAAATATGTACAGGGGTGTTCCCATAGGGTATACTACATATACTCCGTATACTCTCAAGATTTTTTTTCAATAATATGGGTATACTGAGTATGCTCTCAAGTCTCAATCGATTTGCGATTTTAACTCTCAAGATATTTTTACAAAATGTCAAAATTATAAATACACTCAAATCATATACAAAGGAAAAAACAAAATTAATTTAATTAAGTAATTTTACCATATTTACGTCAATTATTTATGACTGAAAAAGTCATACTCTTTATTTTTTAGTATTTATAAAGATTGACGAGGTATAATTTAAAGAGGATATGTAAAAAATCTATTTAAAATTGTTTACATATTATTAACACGCTCTTTACCGGCTTTACTCTTATATAACCAATAATAAAAATATTTGTAATGTATTTTAAATGTTTATATTTTGGTTTTTGATGATTTAATTTTAGTATACTCTCAAAAAAAATATTGGGAACACCTCTGAATATGTATTTTATTGATTAACTGGTTTTTTATACAATATGTACCTTTTATTAACAATTAGAAATTAAAATATATCTGTAGATGGTAAAAATTTTAAGAAAGAGTGAGATTTTGGAACATCAAAACTAGGTAACTCAGAATCCCATAAATAGTGGCTAGTAGATTTCCTTCCTTTACCACTCCAATGGTTTCCTGATTGTGAATATTGCATAAATGGATTGATATTTTCAGGCTCTTCAATATTTGGTTTGATTTTGCTCTTAGTCTTATGAACATCTTAATGAAAATAGCGCCATAAATCAGCTAAAAATACCAATAATAATAATAAATTAGGTATACTTTAATTATTATGTGTTAGATATTTACTTCACAAATAAGGATTTTACACATATCATCAAATAAAGGAAACTCTAAAACATTGACTAATACATTTCCTTCTTTTATCACGTTTTTGGTCTTTTACTGTAGTTCTATCATTCATAGGTCTTTTATTCTTTTATACTTCAGCAAATTTGTCTTGCTTTGTCACCCGATTTTGTAAAAAAAAAAAATACATTTTAAAATAAAGAAAAACAACGCATAAATAGTATTTTTATAAAATAATAAGTCTAATAAACCTTAAATAGATTCTATAGTCTATAGACACATAAGACTTCCACATAGAATTCTGTAGATATATAGACCTAAACTTGACATCTTATAAATCTGAAATGTTTACTAGGTAATATTTATCATAAAACGTATTTCAATGTCAAAAGATTAATCAATCCAATTTCCATAATTACTTTAAATGTCTGAATTAGGTATTGTTTCCACTTTCCAATTCACACTACATGTCCTAGTCCTGTGCATTATAAACACTGGCTACAACTTCAGCAATGATAATATAACCTACAAAATAAAAATAAAAAAACACATTAAAGATAGTATTACGATTAAAAATCAATTTAAAAGAACAATACATGACTTTCAATTATAATAAACCAAAAGAAGCATGATTAATTTTAAATACTTGAAAATTACAAAAAAATAATAATGTCGTTAAAGCACCCTTCCTTCTTTTTCATACGGACTGAGGACCGCCAATGGTAGAGTTAACGCCAAGATATGCAAAAGTGAGCATGTCAATGAATACATTTAAGTCAAGATAAGTTTGGTGAACACAAGATTGTTCTAAGTCAATATAGTTAATAGCTAATAAATGATAAATTCAACTATAATTATATTCTGAAGTTAATTAAAAAATTTAAATAGTTTAAAAAAAATTAACTTTTTCTTTTTTTAAACATTTTAACTACATAATCAATGCTCACCCTTAAAAATATGACTTAGTTAGTTTATTTAATTTAAGTCAAATAATATAATTTTACAATACATTTAATTTATAACTTATATAACCATTCATAACTTTTTTAGTTCAAGACTCTATAGGTATTGACTCTCATCAGGCATGATTTAATAGATATAATATATGTTCGTCTATGATATTTTAAATAATATATAAACTGCCCAGCTATTTAAAAAAAAAAATTGGATTTAGAATCCCTGGTAGGTATACACGAAATTCTGATTTGTTCCATAATATATCTAATACAAATAGTGGAATTTTTTTTTTTCAAGAGCCATTTTTAACACCGATAGAATCTCCACTGTCTTGGATTTTTTCGTTTTGTCTTAAGTATTTAAAACTAATAATATATATTAATATATATATTATTATATAAATATTATTAAGTAAATATTTCCCTTAACTTATTGAGATTATAGATTATAATTACCAAAACTAATGTTAATTAACGACTAAAATATATTGCATGATCTACCACTGTGTTTATTGACATACGTTTGTTTGATATTAATAGTTCTTGACATAACAGAAATGAAAGTGATAAATAATAATATAACTAAAATATTGTTTTTCATCTTGAGTGAAATTACCAGAGTATATTATATTTATATTATATATAATAGGAATAGTATCTGATAAAAAAAAAAGAAAAAACTGTTAACATCATATTGAATATTAAAAACAACTTCTGTAGAAACTAGCAATAGAAAAATTCTATGGACAATTTTTTAAAAATAATTTAACATAAAATCATCTGTGTCAATTGGGATCACTATTTAATTTAAACAAAATAAATATAATATTACAATTAATATAATAAGTATAGGACAGTACTTGATGCACTAATTTTTTTTTTTTTTTTAATGCTTTTACACAATACTTGTCTTCAGGTGAATGCTGCTTATGTTAATTATTTTCCTGCTTTTTGTACATATGATTGCAATTTTCTAGTTGAAAGTAACATGAAAGAAACATGTCATATAGCCCAACACTTAGATTTACTGATCAGTAGCAAATGTTGTGCATTTAACTACTTTCTGAAGAAAAACAAGTACTACTATACATTTAATTACCAACCCATCTAAGAAAAATATCTCAATCAATGTCAGGCATCATTATAAACTAATATTCCATTAAGAATATAGAATGAAAGAAAATGTTGTTTTTCAGTTCTACCAAGAAATTTATTATAGACATAATCAGATCTTATGTAGTGATTAAGATTGCTAGCAAATGTTATTGGAATTATTCTTAAACGTTATGTTATTTTAAGACTTTTAGGTTATCCATTTCTGTACCTTAAGCTTAATTAGTTTGGGATTTTCATCAAACTGTATTTTTATATTTTGTTTTTTGCTCTTGTTGAGGCTTTTTATAGGAATATTATCAATTTATGCTCTAAATGTCACAATATAATATATAAATGCCATTTTAGAAGAGAGACTATTCCAGATATGATCAAACAGTTATTGTATTGTAATAGTAAGACATTAAAATTAATGAACATAGTTAAGTTTAAAACATCAAAATATACATTGGTATGTGTATCTAAAAAAGTATTTATCAGTAACATACTTCCAGTTCTGTTAAAAATCTATTTTCAAACTTATCACTAGGGACTTATTTGTATAATTGTATTCATATGTACATATTATGTTTTCACATTACAAGTTTTGAATTGGACACCACAATAAAATTATATAATTCAACATTTCAATAAATCACAAATCAAAACATGTATACATCATTGTATAAGCTTATCATTGAAAAAATTACACCTGTCCAGTTCAAAAAAATATATTCTTTAGTGCCTCTGCAAATTTAAGTTATGATGGTAAATTATTTAAAACAATGATAAAAAGGATATGTGTGATGCATGGATGAGACTTGATGTATTGGACCAAAGAAACATGTAAAATATTCCAGAGACTTCTTTGAATCACTATTCATCGTTCATCAACAACTAGTCGTTTTAGTATCCAATCTCAAATTGCATAAGCTGAAAATAATTTTATAATTATATTAGGTTAAGTTAGATTCAAGTAGGCTAAGGATATACTTTTAAATATATCCATGCTTAAGTTTACATACAAATTGAAATATAACAAAAAAAAAAGGTAACGTAGAGCATGGTTAAATCATTGAGTAATATAGTATTATTGAGTATTACTCAATGGGTTAAATCCACTAGTGTTAAAAATGTCATAGTAACAGATTTATTGTTAAATATTTTGTTACCTGTAACTACATGACTAATGTAAACAATTATTGTAAATAATTAACTAGAATAACTTACCCAGGTAGTGTTCATTTTCATTTAGTAAGGGTTAAGGAACTTTATTGCAACAACATTGATTTGTAAAAACTCTAATATTCATTACTTCTGTGATATAAGTGGTTATTATCACCAAACATTCCTTCCATCAAACAATCTGTAACAATAAAACAATGAATATTGACAATGTTTAATAACAAAACACATTGCCCAACATTTAAAAAAAAGCTTGATTCAATAAACAAAAATTCTATTTAGTTGTTAAATTAATACATAAAGCAAATAATGTTATAATGTATAAATGTGTAATTATATATTAACTAAAATTTAAAAACAATTATAAATGAATTTTACTATTTCCCATCATTTGAATTTGTCAATCACAGTAGCAATGTTAATACTAGATGTTAGTTCTGATTCAGTAAACATTAATAATAAACTATTAAGTTGTTAAGTTGGTCTTGTTGCATAGAACTCTTTAATTTATTTTGTACCATTGTTAGTTTTGAAAATACCCTTTCACAGGAACAACTTGTAACTGTTATTACACTGAATAATAATATTATATTATAATCAAGCCATGCATGAATAGATTCATTATTAGTATGGTATCTGATAAATATTTTGATAGTTTCATCTTAGATTCCAATATATCTACCGGACATTTGCAAATTTTGATAATATTGAAATGGTTGTTTGTAATATTGATTACAGGCGTAATCTAGAAAATCATGCTTGCTAAAGCTTGAACTAATTGCACAAGTTCTTGGTTAAACCTCGAGTTAATGCCAGAAATGAGTTCTTCGAACAATTGGTTGTATACAGTTACCTATTTCAAGTTCATTTTTTTGTTTAACTAAAATTGAGAATTTGACGTTTTGTCTATAAGAGTAGACACTTTTTATTAATTACTTCTGGTATTGTACCCTTACCTAAAAGCAGCGACAAGGGAAACAAAATGCTGTGTAACGTCCTTTCAAAATTTGATTTGGAACTCTAAGAGATTTTCTGAAAATGTATTAACTGGATCATATACATTCACCAATCACCATATTAACTTTAAACCGCAAAAATATATAATAAATTATATATAGGTAATTTAACTAACAAGCTACTAAAAATACATACCATTATCACTACATAGTTCCTTATTTTCACATTTCTTAGTAAATGTCGAATACGGAATCTGTTGTATTTTCAGCACTAGCTGTTGATAGAAATATTAAAACCATAAAAAAATTAAAGTTTGTTAAATTTATTGTTTTACAATAAAAATACATACCATCATCAGTATATAGTTCCTTATTTTCACTTTTCTTTTAACTGTCGAATATGGAATTTGTTGAGTTAGCTGAACCAGCTGTAGACACCAATAATACATATATATAAATTTAGTCTATCTAAGTACTCTCGATAAATGATTTATTTCTTACATTAAAATTGCCAAAAAATGTATTACTTACAACTGAAAATTGGATGTGCTTGATTTAAAATAATGTTTTATTGGACATTTACTTTTAATTTTTAATACCTAGTTCTGCTTCTATACAGGCTTTACGTTTTCTGTTTTCATAACCACTTCGTTGACTTGACATGTTTGAAGACTTGAAGTTCTTTATTTAATGACACTTACACAACACCCGATATATTAACAAGAATAATATTAATTATAATAATGTCTGATCATATTATTATTTAGCGGCACTACAATATTAAAATATTACAACAGTAAACATGGTACACTGTACGGACAAGTGACAACTGACTCTGAGTACTGACAACAAATAACAATAAACACTAAACAGTTAACGTTAACCTTAACATACCGATTATATTATTGAGGAAAAGTTTATGGTGTTTCATTGAAACCATAGCCTATTAACTATTTAACTATTTAGATAATAGGTCTATGATTGAAACTGACTAATCATAATTCATAAGATCATGGGTTTTTCCGCGGATCAGTGTGTATGCGTCCACGAGCCTGCTGGTGTAGGTCCGCTTCCGTTTATCTTAAAATGATTTTTTTACCTCGTATTATGTATATTCAATGTAGTTATAATAACTACCTTGTGTGTATTATAATATGATTATCATTAATCAACTATAATAATTAACTATATAAATAAAAGTCATAGTTGTGTAGTATCATGATAAATTAAATTAAATTATAATTTATTTTTATTTATAATTTATCATATTGTGTAGTATTATAGTACCCACATATATTTCGTACAGAATGTTTTTGTGAATAAAATTGATGTAATGATAGGTATTAGGTACACAAAAATATTTTATATTATATTATACAATCTGATCTATATATTTTGGTAATCAAACCAACTTTCTAAGTCCAAAATTGACCAATTTATAGCACTTCAACTAAAATACTGCAAAATACACGCAATTTACAGTTTTTTGACTGTAACTAAAAATAATTATTCTATGATTGTTTAGGTTTGATATTTTATCCCTCATAATTAAGTTGATAGTTGCACATAATTCTAATCTTAATTTCTGTATAATTTCACTGTAATTGTGTATGAGTTAAAACTTATAGCAGAAGAAATTATTAATATGATTAATATAATAATATAGTATACATAATAATATATAATACAAATACTAAATACATTAATATATACCTGATATATAATTATATACATAATTTTTGAGGGGACTAGAACAATTAATGTAAAGCGTGTATATTATGTTTATGGACCGCACGCCCATAGCCAAATGCCCCACGACACATGAAAATCATATTTTGGAAAAAATATTTGAACGTGTTCCGGTGGAGCTCAAGGCCTAAATTCTATATGAATGGAAAGGCCAGGAGACGTTTAAAAATGTGTGAAAGTATCTAAGTGAACACTTTGACCAGTTTCGAGATATTATTTATTTTGTTCTAAGTACCTACAGTACCTATACATATAATATATCTTTTTAAAATACTTAAGAAGCTATTGCTCCAGAGCGGCAAATTTGTTGGGGCGGCATATAACTTTTGTAATACTAATATTAAATACTGTGCACTTTTTTTTCAATGTTAAATCGAGTAATATTATATTTTAAAATATAAAATTATAAGCTATGGCACTAAATAGTAAAATAATGTGTCAATAATATTATTATTAGGATGGACTAGCGCATAGTGTAGATAATCATTATTATAAATACATATATTATTTTAAGGACTTTTTGATAAGAAATACCAATTAAATATATATTGCTCCAGGGCGGCTCTGATCCTTAATCCGGCTCTGCCTATTATACTTTCAATACATTTAGACCTTAAAATTTAGACTTTAAAACAATATTTTTCAAAAATGTGTAATGTTTATATTTATTATAATCTTAATTCTCAAGCAAACGAACAGCTCAATTTAATTTTGATTTATAGCATGTTTTTAAGCAAATTTGTTTCATACAAACATATATAAATATATTTGTATTTATTGATGTTTTAACACAATTACAAATCGATATTCGATACTTATATTTTAATGCAGAATACTGACATAAGACCATCAACAACATGGTATCAGAAAAAAATAAATAATATTGAAAAATATATTGACTTATATACTCAAAAGTGTATTACCAGTTTGTCATTATTACAAAAAATAATAAAACCAAAAAAAAAATATAACCTTGACAACAATTAAATTTGACGATTTAAAAAAAAAAATGTATAATAATAATATTTAGGTAGGTATAATATAATATAAGAATGTATAAATATATCATTAACATAATGTGATGTATTAACCACGCCGATGATTAAAATCATTGTCAGTCCTAAGCCTGTATAAGTGGGAAGAAAAATGAGTGTTTACTAAATGTTTAACTCCTTCAAATGTATGATAATTTGGTTGAAATACTTTTTTTGAGCCCAAGTGCAATTCGACTACTACCTGCTTTTTACCCAAGTGCAGTTGGACCATTACCTTTTTTAAACCCAAGTGCAATTCGACCATACCCAAATAAATGCAAGTTCCAGATCAATCAAAATACCAACGTGTAACAGGGTATGGTCGAATTGCACTTATTTTAGTTGAATATTTTATTTTTAAATGAAGTCATGAAGTTATGTATGTTTAAAGTTAATAATGTATATTTGATATAGTTATTTATTTATTTATCATGACTAAACGAGCTGAGCCCTTTGGACACAAATTTAAATCTACACACACTATTAGATACCTACACCATAATTTCTGTTACGTACCACATAAAATACTTATACAATTATATTAATGTACTAGGTACCAGTAAAAAAAAAATATTTTATAAAGTTTTGGTACTTCATATAATTTAAAATAATTTAATTTAAATAATTAAAAGTAGTGTAGGTACTATAATACATTTATTGGAAATTTGGGCAGCCAGATGGCCAGCCCTGTTACAAAAATTATGTCAATAAACACAGATTGTTATGGCTTAATTAAAAATAATTTTTAATTCCCCAGCCACCAAAAATATAAAAAAAATGTAACAAATGTATATAGTTTTGTAAATTTATAACGGCGACACAAGGTCCCCAGTAGGTAGTAATAGCACGGACTAAGATTAACAGGACTGGAAACGAACCTTTATCATTTGAACAAGATCTGTTACGCAAAGTTAATGAGCGATTGTGGCGCTGTCTGGTGTTATAAGTTTAAACAAATCACTGAAATACTGAATACAGTTCATGAAGCTGATGAAAAACAAATTTATTTAAACTATAAAAGTATAAAATAAATATCTTATTATAACAAGTAACATGTAAGCATTGTTTTATTCTGTGATGTAAGGTTTGTACACATTGACTAGGAGATGGCGCCACAATCGCTCGTTGACTTTCCGTAACAGATGTGGATCTTTTCATTATATTGTGCACTGTGCAGTATTGTTCGTTTCCAGTGTTTCCAGAGTGCTTAAGTAAGTGTTAATCTTAGTCCGTGAGTAATAGTAGCTTATCAGTATAATCAGTATAATTATTATCAGTATAATTGGCATTTAACTTATCAAAGTAATAGTCGAAAACTGTTTGCATACGTTCAAGGTGTATTTATACACCTTGCATACGTTCCTAACTTGTGTTTTATCATCCAACTCAGACGCGGTGCGGCAGTTTTCTACCATTACTTTTCAGAAAAGAGATGGGATTTTCAACTCAATAACAGGCAGTGGCGTAGATACGATTTTTTTCTGGGGGGGTTTATATTATATTTATGATACAAATTACGAGATATTAGTACTTTGTTTTTATTTTGCTCTAACCATTGTATAAAATATTTTGGTTTTAGGGGGGGTGGAAACCCCTTACACCACCCCCGTAAATACGCCACTGATAACAGGAGTCAGTTCACTTGACTCAGTTCTCTCAAATGAGTTCACTCAGGGAGTCAACTCAGTGAGTCAACTCTCAATTTCCATTGACTCCCATTAACTCCAAATTATCAGTTCATTAAATTAAACAACTCATATGACAATTCATTTAAGAGTTTCTTCAGAGTATTAGATTATCTATCACTAAATATATGAACTATTGATTTATAAAATGTATGAAGACCTTATTCAATATTAATTTTAATTTACTAAATTGTTTTTGTTGTTTAATGCAGCGTTTCCCAACCTTTTTGCAATGGCGACCCATAAATTTGTAACGTGCCACGTACAATCAATTGAATGATGTCGAATCGGAAAGGAAAAGTGAAATAATGAAACTCTCGAAATTATTCTAAGTGTTTTTTATTTAAAATTATTCTAAGTCCAAATGATTTAATAAATTAAACTATGAAAAATATTCTAAGTCCAGGAGACATAAAATATTAATCTGGGTGACGTGAAGGTGCTTGCGCTAACTCTGGTGGATCACGTCTAAAATGTGCCTAATCTGGACCCCCTTATATATCGTCCAGGGACTCCCGCGGTACCTTCAGGTCCCTGTTGGTCATCTGCACCTGCATCCGCTTCTTCCCACGCATTGCGTCATTCGCGCAACGTCGTGCGTCAATTATGTGTCTATAATATTATTATTATCTACGTTTTAGTACCTTTGTATATTATATTTAATGTATGAGACATCAGAGCACGTTGCAAATTTAATCTTTATTAGGTACGCGACCCCTCGCTAAAAAAAAAAAAAAGTACGCTGTAAAAGTGTAAATAAATAAGATTTTTATTATAATCAATTTTATCATTGAGTTTTTTATAAAATACAATATACTGAATAATAATAACTTAATTAATAAATATAATAAATATAATCGTAATAACTTTACGTCATTTATTCTACAATACTAGTTAGACTTCAGTATGAAATAAAATATAACATAAGAATTTATCAATTTACGGCTAAAATAACTGTAATCGTAACCACGAGTCGCGACCCACCAAAAAACTTTCGCGACCCAATAATGGGTCGCGACCCATGGTTTGGGAAACGCTGGTTTAATGCAATACAATAATATGTCATATCCTTGTGTATTTACTATTTACTATTAAGTATGTATATTAAAATATAGTACAATGACTAATGAGGAATTAATTTGAACTTTTATTTTATATACAAATTGAATTTAAAATGTTATATTATTGTGAACATATGAATGTTTTATTAAATATACATATTATGTCATATATATTTATTATATTTTTTTATTTTTCAAAAAAACAATGTGCCCCATGAGTTCTTAATTTGAAATATAATTAGTTAAATATAATTTGTGTATTCGATGTTTTTTCATAAATTATATTTTGTGGACAAATACAACGAAATGGAACACTACAAGGTAGCATAAATAGCTGTATTATTTTAAATATAAAAATTATAAAATAATAATTTTATAAATTAGAATAAGCATTGTACCAAACTACCAATATATACTAAAATGCTGATCTTAAAAAATAATTTAAATATCACATATAGTATATACACTCCTAGTTGCATAGTGGCACGTTATAACACGTCAAGTCTTGTTGCAGTAAAGAGACTAATATGATTTTATGGTATAAAATTGTCATTAACATGTAATACCATTGACTTAAGTTGTCTCATCTTAATTGGTAATCGTCTTGTATTCTTGTCATTCTTGACTCTTGTTCAGTTTATTTCCGTGCACAAAGTTAGTGTTTCAAAATTGTAACATTATTTTTCACTTATAATATTTAAATATTTAAAAATGAGTAAGTCTAGTATTATTTGGGATTATTTCCAACTTGACTCAGATAACATAAATGTAAAATGTGGTCTTTGTCGCACAAAATTAAAAAATAATCGCTCTTCAACATCTAACTTAATTAGACATATTAAGTCTAAACATCCCACTGTCAACTTATTAAATAGAAATACACGTGTATTAGAAGAGACTGTTGATGATCCAAATGATGCTCCATCAACTTCTACTACTGTAAGTTAAATTAAAAAATATTTTGTCAAATAAAATAAAATAATTTTAAATAAATAACTAAATTATTTCAATTAATAAGTTTTTTATTTATTTTTATTAGTTAGGACTACATAAATACTAAATAATTAGTAATTACTTATACTGTTATACTAATATTAAAATTATATATATATATTTATATTTTTAGAATACAATTATTTCAACAACTAACCTAGCGGTAAACCAAACTGAAACATCCTTACAAATTCCATCTAATGAACATGCAATTCGTCCTCAAAGTTCTAGATTTGTGAATAATCCCATTACTCAGTATTTATCTAAGCCTCTTGGTGCATCACGCCGTAAAATTATAGATCAACAAGTTCTAAAAATGATTGTGAAAGAATACTATCCCTTCAGTATTGTTGAAGATAGGGAGTTTGTAAAACTTTTAAATTTGTTAAATCCTGGTTATACACTTTCGTCGAGAAAAACGTTGTCGAAATCTTTATTACCTATAATGTATAATCAAATATATGATAAAGTGAAACAAGAAATAAAAGACCATGCAAAATATGTAAGCATTACCACCGATAGTTGGACTTCTATTAAAAATGAAAATTACATTGCTGTCACATGCCATTTTATTAATAATGAATGTGAATTGAAATCCTATCTTCTCTCTTGTTCAAAATTCCGAATCACACACTTCAGAAAATTTGAAAAATGATTTATTGGCGGTCATTAAGAAATGGGGCTTGGAAAATAACATTGCAGCATGTACAACTGACAATGCACATAATATTGTTAATGCTGTCAGTTTATGTGGTTGGAGGCATGTAGGTTGCTTTGCCCATAGTTTAAATTTGGCAGTACAAAATGCCCTTAAGTCAATATCTGAAACAAGAGATAAAGTTAGAGGAATTGTTGGACATTTTAAGAGAAGTCCACAGGCAGCTGAAAAACTTAGAGCTATGCAAGAGCAATTGGGCTTAACACCTCCTTTAATGCTCATCCAGGACGTCGTTACACGTTGGAACTCAACGTATGAGATGTTTCAGCGTATTCAGAATCTTAAAGTTCCTCTTTCTTCTGTATTAGTAGAGTGTAATTATAATGTTTACTTGACCAATGAAGACTGGCACATTATGTCCAAGTCCTGCGAAGTATTAAAATATTTTAAGGAAATTACAGTAGAAATCAGTAGTGAGAACTCGGTTTCTATTTCAAAATCTGTTGTGTTTAGCCGAGCACTTCTCAAACAATGTACATACTTGGATACACAGTTTTATGATTCACAACAATTAACTGATATGATATCCACATTAAAACAACAGGTAGAACAGAGATTTGGGCCGATTGAAAAAATACAAATTTATGCAGAAGCCACAATACTTGATCCGAGATTTAAAAAATATGGATTCTTAAATAATAGTTCATTTACAGAATCAAAAAAAACAATTATTGAAAAAGCTACTACCATACATATTGGAATGAAAAATACAATGCAACCAGCTATACAAAATCAATCTGTGACGTTAGGTGAAGATTCTATTTGGAATGACTTTGATGAAGAGGTAAGCAGTAAACTTATATCCACAAATCCAACATCCGCAGCTATTGTTGAAGTTGATAAATACTTACAAGAAGGGTTAATTCCAAGGCATGAAAATCCTCTAAAGTGGTGGAAAGACAATTGAAATGTTTATCCGTGTTAACACAGTTTGATTGGCTTATGCACACGAAAACGAGCGCCCGAGAAAAATACTTCGCTGTGTGAGCGTGTCAAATCATGGTCTATCGGGCCGATGTAGCAGTCCATCTTCCCACTGGGACACAGGACACATAATGTTGTTTTTTTATGATACTTAATTTTTTTTACAAGTTATGCGTATACAGTATACCATAATTTAAAAATGCTCATAACTCACCTAAAACTGAGTAATCTTAAAAAACCAACATACGAACACATTCTTACCATCACGTTTCATAATAGATCATTTCACTTCAAATATTAAACTATAATAACGAGCTTAATGTGCAGGGGCGTGCCGAGGAGGTGGTTCTGGGGGTTCAAACCTCCCCCAATTTGACTGGCTTATTAATACAGTATATACTTACATTTATTTGAATGATATTGTTCTAAGTACTGAAGTTTAACTTTAAAACTTTAAGGTTAAATTAAACCATCCCCAAAAAGAAATCCTGGGCACGCCCCTGTTAATGTGATCTGCCGAGATTAAATATGCTATGTTACGCATTTGTAAGACAACAAATATTTGTGTGGCGCTCGATTTTAAGTTTGAAAAATTGAAACCACAGACAATCACACACGCATAATATACCTAAATGCTTACATATTTTTAAAAACATGTATGTTTAAAAAAAATAATAATATTAATAGGAAAATAATTAACTAGGTACACTCTTATTTATTTACATAAATATTCATAATAGTCAATAACTGCAGTTTTTGGTAAGATATATGGTACCAACAAAGTTATGGTTTTATATATTTTTTATAAAGCAAGTAGGTATTCTAGAGGAGATTCTAGGGGGCTGGTGAAAATATTTTCGTAGAGGCCCTTGTAATAGAATTTGAACAGAAATTTAAAAAAAACTCAAAATTATGTTTTTCTCATGTTACATTTTTATATACTGTAAAAAATAATATACTGTTTTAAAGTACTGTTAGTATATTATCATATAATTTGAAATTTGAATATATTTATAAGTAGGTAGGTAAATATTAAATATTAAGTTGTGAATATTTTTTTTGCTTTGGTTTTGTGCAAAAGTATATTAATCAGTAGGTACACCGATGACATACCTATTCAATTTTTTTGCTCGTTTGTTTTCAATATATATCATCATGATCAAACCTCTTGGCTTTTGTGGTAGCTTTTTATTAATTTTAGCTCTGAAAACCACGATAATGCACCAAGAATATTCACTTTTACATCGGAAACCACCCCCATAGTTTGAAATTGGAGCATTATTTCGACTAGTTATGCTGTACACAGACACAAAAACAAAAAAAAAAAAAAAAACACACATCATTGTAAAATCAATACATTCTTCACTTCGTTCAGAATCTAAAAACAATTAAAATGAGTTTATTACTATATTTAAAAACTTTAAATTATTACAACTCTAAGTATAACAAAACTACTTTAAAATAGTTCTATGGTTGCTATGTGCATTTGCAAACTTATTTATTATGTCATCAATTTCTATGGTGACTTAACTTCACGTTTTTCTATAGATAAGATGCATAAACTTGTAAGGTTAGTGTCTAACAAACTACTTCTTAAATAACTACTTTTACGCGTTTCATGTACGTTTACACGGGTATTGTTATAGCAATGGAGCATAATTTATATGTTTCTGAAAATGCTATTTCATATTCCTTAAGAAAGTTATGAAATTGAACAACATCTTTCATTTTTAAATTATTTTTTGTTTCATAACGGTTCATGGACTTTTATAATATTTTTAATTCTGATTTTAGGCATTAAAATAAATAAGCTTTTGCAAAGGAAGTATAGTGTCAATCCCGCTTATTATATCAGTATTATCACCAAAACATGAATTTAAATAAATATATTAATCTATCAAAGAAATTAAATGCTAATTTTAATAATTAATCCAAAGATTTATTTCTCAGCGGACAAGATACTGTTTTTAACTCATTATAAGAGATTTCATATAATTGTCATTAATTTAATAAGAAAATGGTAATAATTTGGTTCTAATTAAAATCATAAACCTAACTTTGAGTGCTACTGTATTCGTTTTCCAAAATTATGTCTTAAACCTAGTATGTTTTCACAGAAAAAAACCACAAGATAACATAATTTGTTCCAAACTTATAGTGTATTAACATGTTTGGCCCTAATTAATAATTAATAGCATTATTATGAAGCACGCTATAATTATTTATAAGTACTATTCTATAAACAAAACGTTTTATGTCCAATTTACTAAATATAGTATGTTGAATATTTAGTTATTAAATGATTTAATTATATTAATATATATTCAATGTTTTTAATACCTATCGGTCTTATTATGGACAAATCAAAACTAGGTAATATTGCTGTTTATACAGCCAATCAAATTATCAAAAACTACTATAGGTACATATATTTCAAGACACCCAAAAGTACTATTGTTGGTAAATTACAATTTTTTCTTGATGTATAATTACAAAGCTTTTTTTTTACTTTAATACTAATTTATATATTATAATATGTTTACTATATTACTATTTCCCAACAGTAAGTATGTGTCTAAAATACATCTAAATACTTTGATTGTTAATGTTTAGTACCTTCAAAATAATTGCATAGAACTATTTTGTCATTTAAACATTAAAATTATAATGAAGTAGGTAAGTAATAGAATATTTTTAAATGTAAATGAAAATGTAATATCAGATTCTCAAAATTAAAAATAAAACAGTTTAAAAAAATTAACACACAGTATAAAATACATAATATTATATATAATAGTATAAATGTATAATACCAAGAAATAAGTTTCATTGAAATTCTTCACAACTCACAACTTATTAATACTGTTGTAATATGTAATATAATAATGAAAAATTAACTGAATAGGCACAAGAATAGTCTAAATTTAAACCTACTGGTTTGTAACCACAAACCGTTTATAATTTTGAATAAAAGTTAGGTACATAAAGGTATCTAAAGTTACATTTAAATAGGTAATAATTGGTTGATTTTTTTTATTTTTTTGAAATATCAATATTAACTATTTATGTTACCTATATAAGGTTTTATAAGTATATGATTATGTTTTTATATATTTATTTTTATTTTTAAGTTTCTAGGGTAATTAAAATCATAGGCCATAGCACTAGCCCCTAGTAATAACACTGACTTAATAATATACATTAATGTTAGTACTTTTAGTTTCCAGCTACTTACCTACCTCTAGGTAACTCATATAAAACATTGTCCTCTTAAACTCTTTAATAATTTGTGTATTATTTTATTGAAGAAATAAAATAAATGTAATATTTAGTAACTTATTATTGTAAGTGGTTATTCATTAACCACAGGGGGCTGGTGAAACGTGCATTATTCATTTGGTACATCTTTTTTTCAGATAGGTACTACATAATTTGAGTGTAATTTGGAACTACTAATTATTTACAACTAATTTATCTTTGAAATCTATAAATAATGTTTTAAAGAAGAGTGGAAAATGTGTAAAGTTTAGACATTAAGAAGATTTTCAAATAATTATAGCAAATTAAGTTGTATGCAATAAATTTATCACTTGTATTCAATCAATTTTATTCTACTAGTAGATGAAGGTTAAAACTATTGTACTTACTAATATTACAACAATTCTGTTTTCATTATGTTTAATACAAATTTTTTCAAATACAATATCAACTAGCAATATGCCTATATGTATACAAAAAAAAAAAATTAAATTATTCATTTGACAGTTATAAAACTACCTACATGAGAATAAAATAATATGATGAACTAAATTATAGATTTATTATACATTTATATTGAACTTTACATTTATATACATTATACACATAAGAAACATATTTACGTTTTTAAGATACCTACAAAATATTATATTCTTTGATATACATATTATACAATAGGTACCTACACATAAATCTGTAACCACTACCTAACAACTCATGCATTCTAGTATCTATCGTCAATATATTATTGCCATAATAATACAATTTTATACTGTAAACAAAGTATTGGGAAGTATAATTCTCTAGCTGGTTACCAATAGCACCCACATACATGAGTATGACATTATTGACACTGAAGTCCAAAATAGCACATCACAAATTATTCTAAAAATTGGAGAATAGTTCAGACTGTATCCTATATTACAACAAACATCTTAGGAAAGGTATTTTAATATAAGTACTAAGTAGCATCATTGCATCAACTGTACATGTAGTTAAGGACGTTAAGGTTATTATGAAAATCATTATATTCTCATAACTCAATACGTTTTTATACTTTTTAAAATTTTTTGGACATTTACATAGTAGGCATTGTGAGAACAATAGAACGTAATAAATCAGAATTATTAATGTTCTTGATAACAGTTATCATTTTGTATATAACATGTTTGTATTATAATTATTCATGAAAAATGTTATTTATAGATTTTAAATTTTTTAAAAAACCTAAATAACATATAGGTAATTTAAAAAATAAAAATCTTATTTTAAAACAACCAGAATGTTTAAATTTTAATTAAATCGCAATTAAAGAACCCACATTTAGTACGTATTAATTTAATGTAAAGTTAAAAAATAATTTGTGTTTGAAGGAATTGAAAAAACGAAAAAAAAATTATTAACACGATGTGGGATTCGAACCGACGACCTCTAACTTTTTGGATTCGACGCCTTAACCATTGAGCCATCATCATATATAATTTTCGGATAAAATACGGTTCGGGTAAAATATTTTTCGACTAAAATATTGTTCGGATAATATATTTTCGAATGAAATATTTTTCGAATAAAATACGGTTCGGGTAAAATATTTTTCTAATAAAATATTGTTCAGATAAAATAGTTTTCTTTGTGAATATTTTCTTATAAAATATTTTTCGGATAAAATACGTTTCGTAAAAAATATTTTCTGTGTTTTTATTTTCTACTAAAATATTTTTCGGATAAAATACGGTTCTGACTTTATATTTTTCTTATCAAATGTGGTTCTGAAAAAATACTTTTCTTAAAATATATTTTTCGAATAAAATATTTTTCGGCAAAAATACTGTTCGGACAAAATATTTTCGGACATTTTACGCGCTCCCGAATGTATTGATTTTACAATGTTGTGTGCATGAACATTAGAGTAATCTAATGTTCATGGTTGTGTGTTACAATGTTGTGTACACGAGAACTTGTCGAAATAATAATAATAAACTTATAAATTAAAAACTAATTCTGCTTTATGCGTACATAAATTGACTATGCATACGGGCATAAGCAGTGGCGTCATTTGGGGGGTGGCAACTTGGGCATTTGCCCTAGTCTAATATTTATATTGACTTTAAGTCGGCACATTTAAAAATTATAAAAAGTCTTATTTTTAATGATTATGACCATTATTGTGTATATTATTATAATTTATAATATTGATATATTAAAGTTATTTAAGTGGGATAGTTGGTACTTTGAGCTCACACATTTAGATTTAGACACTTCATACATACTGGCAGTCATGACAAAATAAATAGGTATGTCAGCAACTCGTGATACGCATGTCTGTGACGTAAGCATTTCTCAAACAGGTTGAGCGGTGGAGTGGTGGTGGAGTCTTCGGCGGCGGCGGCTATTGCGGCAGTGACGGCGGTGGACCAACGAGAACCGGAGAAATGCTACGTCACAGTACAGGGCTGGGCGGAGGGTGGGTGCGCGATTTGTTTCTAAACCCGTAATATTGCTGACATACCTGTATAATTTGTCATGCTGGCAGTTGGCACATTTCAAAGTACGTACTTTGTAGTTTATACAAGCGTGGTATTACTGGTATTGGTATAATATTATTATGTTGTTTGACAACTACTAAAAGAAACTAACAAGAATTATTATATTTTTAGAATATTTTTAAAACGTTACAATACCCATCAAAATATCAGATAAGACCTATTCCCTAAATATAATATACTTAATTGTAAATAATAAACAATTATGTTTTACGTAATATATTTTCTATTTTGGTTAATTGACAATTGTCAATTGTCATTCGTATTCGTCAGTCGCCACTCCTGTGTTGTGTTTTGTACTTGTATGGTTATTTAAAATTATTTTCAAAGGAACCTTATTATTTTATTTGACATTATTTATTATGAACAACAAACGTAAACATAAACGTACCAAGGTACAATGTTTAACCTGCGGTAGTTCATTTGACCATGATTATCGCCGAAAACATGAAATTAACATGCATGGTGCCATGGTGGAAGTCAGGTAAAAGTAAAAGATGTTAGTCTTGGTGTAGCTACACTACATTTCAAAAGAGAACATACCGGTTTCGCGCATGTCGACTGACGGCTGCCAGCCGTCCCGAGGCTAATTTCTCCCACTTTCGCCGTAACTAGCCATCGATCGAGCACGAAAGTTGCCGATCAAACTGTGCCGACGAGTATACAGTATACACTAGTCACTAATTATTAAAATAGCCGGTTTACAATTATTTATCATATCCAAGTGACAC